>NC_056726.1:387903194-387910694 GCF_019279795.1 Protopterus annectens
TTAGTGTTAGTCATCTGCACCACTACTAGCCACCAAGGGCTCTGTCTACGAAATTAAATTCCTTTGGGGGGAAAAAAAAAGTAAAAGGGAGAAGTTTCAAACCTTGCACTCTTGACACAGAAAGCAGCTTGTCAGATACGAGCCTTATCCCTCCACACTAAATGAGGAGTTAATAAAATAAGCCCCTTTTTATTTAATAAGATAAAAGTTTAATGTCTGGTATTATTCACTGATTGTGACAGTCTGTGAGTTGCTAGTGACAGGGCAAGCATAAGAGGCAAAAGAAGTGTTTCCTAATATCAAGGACAGTTTAGAGGGATGGGGATGTGTCCATGTGGGAAAAGACTTCAGGACAAGGATGGAAGGAACATTATATGACACCAGGGTGAATGTTTAAATTATTTCTTGGACTCACTTAGTTAATACAGCAACAGGCCTAGCATCACAATGCACTTTACAAACCATAAGAAGAATGAATCTCTAATGTCTGGTATTACTGACTTACTGTAAGCATCTGTGATTTATGAAGGCAAGGACAACAATTAAATCTTCAAAAGCAAATAAATAAAACATAGTAAAGAAACAGATTTATTAGATCACAACTTTTCAATCTATGGAATAGACACCCTCTGCAAAATTCTGCCACAGCCAGTACCCCACTCACCTTTAACTTTCACCCTGTTTCTACATCACTTATCAGATCTCTAATTAAGAAATTAAAACCAACTACTCTAGCAGCTGATCTCCTCCCACCAGAGTATCTGCAAAAAGCAGCATATGCCATAGCATATCCCATCTCCATCATAATCAACAGAACCTTATCTGAAGCCACCATCCCCTCCATTTGGAAAATAACTCATGTAATACCACTCCATAAAGGAGGCAACTCCTTCGAAATGTCAAACTTTAGACCCATAGCTATTCTGTCAACAGTGGCTAAAATTATGGAGAAGTGTGTCCATAAACAACGTATGCATTATCTTACCCAGAATAAGTTGTTAGCTAACTCTCAGAATGGTTTTAGGCCACACCACAGTGCCACCTCAGCCCTCCTATCCTTCTCTAACACCATAAACCATAACCGAAAAAAAAGAAAGCTTTCCTTTCCTTCTTTCTAGATCTCTCCAATGCCTTTGATATGGTCATCCACCAAATACTCATGCCCACCCTTAAGGCATTCTCACTAAATAGCTATTCGCTTCACTGGTTTCAATCATACCTGTGTGGTAGACAACAAGCTGTCCTGTGGCAAGACAAACTATCAACCCCATCTACCCATCACACTAGGCGTCCCCCAGGGCTTCATACAAGGACCCCTTTTTCTCTCTCTTTATTAATGACCTTCCCACTGTCATCCCAAATGCTACCTGTATCCAATATGTGGATGACTCCACCTTGATTTGTTCAGCCACCTCCCTGATAGATCTAATGACATTAACCCAGAATACTTTCAATATAGTTGAAAACTGGCTCTCTAACCGTCAGCTGATATTAAACCTTAACAAAACAAAGTTGCTTCTTTTCTCCCCCACTTGTAAGTCTTCCTCACTACTCTTTACCATAAAATCTAATAATGGTACCATTATCTTCTCAGATGCACAAACCAAACTCTTAGGCATCACAATAGACAACACCCTCAAATTTGATATCCATGTCAATCAAACTATCAAACCATTAATAAAAAACTTGGCTCCCTCTAGATCAAACCTTTCCTTACTCCATTTGGTAGGACTGCTATTGCTCATTCCCATCTACTCTCCACTCTTCTCTATGCCTCCCCTCTACTCACTAATTTGAACAAATCCACTCTTAGCAAACTCTTCAGCTGTTATAACCATATTGCTAGATTTGCAACAGGCACAGCCTATAGGACCCATCACTGTCACAACCTAAATCTTCTGGGGTGGATAGAATGGCCTAGTCTACTTCAATACAACCAGCTTATAATTGCCCATAATGTTCTTAACCACCCTGATAATATTCCTGCACTTAAAAATATCATCAACCCTTATAGCAACCTGAGGTCACTTCGCTCTTCTAATAAACTACTGGTTCAAACATCCAAAATCAACAATTCTGCTGTGGACTCTCTGCTTGCTAACTGTTGGCAAAATCTGGAACTCTTTTCCTGCTGATCTTACTCTTGAACCCTCTCTTACTCAGTTCAAAAAAAGCCTCAAGCTAAACTTTAAAAATCACTAGCTATCTCCTTGTTCAAAACCTGACTAGATCATCCTCTATAGTCTGCAATCATGTTACATTGCCTAGTCATTTTGTCAACACTGTTTTAAAAATATATGATTATATTACCTGCTTGCTCAACTGGAGCCTGTAAACTGTGTGTAACTTGTAATCATTTTGTGATTTTTACTGTATGTTCTACCTTAGAGCTTTTCTCCCCGGGCCTCCTCTGAAAATGGACATGTATCCAGTCGGACTATCCTGGTCAACAAATGTAAAATAAAATAAAATAAAAATAAATAAAATAAGCAATGTGATACATTGCCTTCCTTCAAACAGGAATGTATGATTAGACAAGTATTCTCAAATTCTTCCCTGGCTTGAGTGGCCTACCCCTCCTCAAAAAACAATAACACCACAAACTTCAGTTGTTTTACAAGCCCAATAAGGCAACCTCAGTAGCGAATTACGTACAGAATACAGAGAGTTTATTTAATTTGTTCACAAATATCCACACAAGCAAAACAGACTTAGCGCTTTCATTTCCTACCACAGAAACATCATCAGAGTCAATGTCTAAGTTCCCGCCTTTACTTAAATAGACCCAACACCTAATTACCTTAATTAATTAATTATGACTTCATATTAAAAGATACAACAACCTAAAACCATAGTACTTTTCATATATATATATATATTCCTAAAATTCATAGCCTTTCATACATCAACATAATACCTTACAACATTATATATAAAGGTTATATAAAACCTAAACATCATATACAAATATAAATATACCTATTAACAAAAAACTTTTCTCCTAACTTAAATACTTTCAATGTTATCATGTATCACATACCCCCTGATTCACTAATCCTCCATGTAAGACTTAATAAGTCTTACTCCGAGGCTGCAGTTGAACGGTTTGACGTCAGCATGCCATGAATATGCATGAGGGCATGCTGACTCAACTGTAAGTCTTGCACGGACCGCGTAAGAAAGCAGGGGGTGTGCCCGACTGCCAAGCAGTCTAAATTTCCATGCCCCTACAAGTGTTTTAAAACTAAACAAAGCACACACACAAGAGTGAGTCCGCTCAAATGTCCCTGCACCCAACACCACACTCCCAGATATTGTAAACCCCTATCATAGTTTTAAAATGCAAAACATTAAATATATTTTTTTAAATCCCCAAAATAGCTGCCCGTATTTGCGCGTGTGTGCGCGGGTGTGCCCATTGCTTAGCTAGAGTTAGCAATTCTGACATGGAAGAGCATAAGAAAGAATGTTAATGCAAATCACATCAAATAGCAATAGTGTAATGGTAGAGCGTTCGCACAAAAAAGAGTCATTTACGGGTCGAGTCCCACCACTCCCCTTCGTATTTATTTTCTAAATCAGTATATGAAATAATACCTGACAAATATGTTTAAACATTACCAAAAAGCAGTGAAATGGTCAATGTATCAGTGAACAAAATAAATATTTTAAAGGATCCTGATATATAATTGCCTGCAGTTAAGCAGTGCTTCACCCAGCACAATAGAGTTGCCTGTAGTTGAATAGCACTTTACCTAGCGCAATAGAGGTGCCCACACTTTAATAGTTCCTTATCTAGCGCAATAGCATTGCCCATTGTTTCATAGCGCTTTACCCAGCGCAATAGAGTTGCCCATAGTTCAATGGCACTTTACCCAGCGCAATGTATTTGCGCGGACTTGCGCGCCTCGCCAACCAGGGCACCGTAGGGCACTGAGGAGCAACGTAGAGCAAAGTTGCTTAAATGCAGCCACACCCCCTAGCCTGTCTGGATAGTATGAAAATAAAATAAATTACAAGATTTGAACCCAGGACTCTGTGCATCAAAAGCAAAGTACAGAACCACTAAGCCATGACAACATAGGGGAAACAGCCATTATTAACATTCATATACGTACGAATGGTAGTTTAACCATTACTAAGCAGGTCTGCAGTCATCCGAGAATTTTACAAAATGGCCAATCACAAAAAAGTGCGGGAAATATGGCATATTTAAGTCCCACAGGCAGGAATACACGCCATAACTGATTGTAGCTCACATCTGCAGTTAGAATGTCTGGTGTCGGAGAGGGAACATGCTTCCGAGCGCAACGTTGGGGCATCAAGGAGTCCAAATACATGGTTTGGCTCCTTGTCCACTGTCACGAGTCAAGACTCCTGCAGGGCCAGTCCCAAGGGACGGAGTACAAGACAGAAGCTTGGAACCGGTTAGCGCGTGACCTCACCAGTGCCACAGGCGTTCCTCAGACTGGTGAGCAGGTCCGTCACCTCCATGCAGACCTGAAGAGACGAAAGCAGCACCGCCTGAACCAATGGATACAGGCAGCCCATGGGATGTGGGATGCCCCACAACTGAGTATGTAGCCATAGAATGCAGTATGTAAGAATTGATAATGGAGTATGTATAACAGATAGGTATGTCTCAATATCCCTTCATTTACTTTACAGCTGCAGATGACCGTACTATGAGTCAGCAAGCCTATGCTGATAGGCTGCTAAGGCTGTGCCACCAGGCAGGTTAGTGATTATTCTGCATGTATTGTTATATAAAATATGGGAGAGAGCATGAAAGAAAGTGTTGTAGTCCAATAATACAGCCATAAAATTGCCTGAATACGTCCTCTGCATGTGCTGTCAGATAAAAACGTCAGAGAGGCAGAAAAAGAGTGTAGAAAACCATTAAGAAAGGTAACATATGTCTGGAATAATATATCTGCAGGCATTGTTATATAAAATAAGTGAGTGAGCCTGAAAAAAGATTGTTCTAACCTATTAATAAAGGTATTATATGTCTTGAACATGTCTGCCATATACACCCTAAAAACAAATAAAGGAGTGAGCCTGTGGAAAAGTGTGTAATGTCATTAATAAAGGTCTAAAACCCAGAATGTGTCTGTGTCACAGAGTCTGAAATGTTGTTGTACCCTTGCAGTTTACAAACAGCACTGTTTGAAAAGGTGCTGGCAACCCAGAGTTGTGCAGTCCCATATAAAGTGGGTGATGGAAGTACTAGTAGCTGTGAAACGTATATACAGTCCACAACAGGCAGTTACTGGCAGGCATGAATAAGTAAACCTGGCACACGTGTAGCATGTTATTTTTTTCCCAGAAATTTGAGTGTGTGTCAAGAAATGCAGGGTTCTGTACAAATCGAAGTGAAAATTTCCCAGATATGTAGATAAAGAAATATAAATGCAATCAAGAAATATGTAGCAGTAACATCTGCATCCTGAACAGTTAGTATGTCAGATATAGGACAGGCATATATTGAACTAGCCAAACCCAGTACACAACCTAATGTATGGTGGCAAGTGTAATAATACAGGTAGGGGATATACACTTGCAGTCACTAGAAATGTAGTGTAGACTAAAAAGTCATTATAAGATGTTAACCAAGGTTTTTTATACACCCTACTGTATGTGCATAAACCATGCAATTCCACACCTCAATGGGTATGTGTAATCTTAAATATTTGTTGGAACATATGTCCTATTGTTCTATAAATATTTGCATTCACGTTGATGCATGTGCCCTGTTTAAACTCCACAATCATGGTGGCCTGTTGCTACCAAACATCCTTGCATGCTGTTGGAGTAACCACTGTGGTTCAATATATGCATGTGTTATGCTTGCTGTTCAACTGTTGTACCCTTGGTGTGTTGGGTTAATGGGAATATTATTGCATGCTGTTACAACTAATCTGGAATGCTGTTTTGCTTATGTTGTAATTAAACACACCTAATCACAGAACGTATGGGAAGGTCGGTCGCAGCGGACCCACCTGTCCCTCCTCAGCTTGCGAGTGCACCTGGCACAAGCATGTCCAGTGCCCAGCTTGGGGTCCCCTTCTCCATTGGTCCTGTGCCACCTTCGGGTGGAAGCGCTGCAGGGGATGGGGCTCATCCCCCCCCGTGCAAGCGTGGGCGGAGAAGGGCCACCTGTCACCCTTCAAAGGGTCTGGGCTGTGGTGCATAGGGAGATCCAGCATTCAGTCGCTGATCCCCTATGCCAGCTTGAGGTGAGAGTGGCACATCTCACAGGTGAGCCTGCCCATCCTACGCAGCCCCCAGCACAGCCACCCTCGGGGCTGTGAAGGTTCAGTGGTGACTGCCCATGGGTGGGGATCTCAGTTCCACTGTTACCATCTGTGGGCTCATGGGCTTGTGATTTCCAAACATCCTACCCCGTCAATTGTGTCACCCACCCCATGTGTCATACATCGCCCCTGTATGTGTCTTGTCTGTCTTGTCTGTTTACCTCCACAACCTACCTCCCCAGACATAACTACTTCCTCTACCTCACTTCCCCCTCTCACTTGAAAAAAAAAAAAGGGGGCAATCTGTACCCACAAAAAAATTACGCCCCATACATAGATGCCCATTTTGCACACATGTCCATCGGACAAACATGTAAGCTGATAATTAGAATTGGCAGTACAACATTCTTTGTTGTCCTCACCCCTCTCCCAGGAGTGGAAGGTTTCAAATTTCACTCCAAATTCATTGCATATGCACAGCTATTGCTATTAAAGAAATGGGCAGCTATGGACCTTCCCTACACCCATCCTGCACATCCCGAGCTTGTTTACCTACTGTGTGTCCCTCTTTGTGCCCCCTTTTTCGCCACTTTCCTATCTCCCCATTTTCTTTTCTTTAAAAGAAATTAGCGCAGGGGTTAGCGGGAGTAAGCACTTTTAAGCAGTAATTAGCGGGTTTGCACCAATGTTCTCATGTGTGCGCTTAGCTAAGCATTGCTAAGCGTCGCGCAAACCCGCTCAAACTTGCTTACAACTGCTTAAAATTGCCTTAGTCACTCTATGGCAGGGCCCTTGTACTGCTCAGCAGCAAAATAAAATACCCCTGTCAGTCTCGAACCCCAGACCTTGAACTCACAAGGCTGCAGGAAGTACCACTAAGCCACAGCAGATATACAGTAATGTGGTGCTGAAAGAAATATATCATGCATTATGAGTGAACGTAAAGGGTGAATAGGAATGGCATAACACAAATCTTGTTCTGTGGCCGTTAACCAGCAAGTGTTGTGGAATTGCATGACATGACTGTGAAAAGAGAACCAGTCATGCTAGTAGGGTATAATGTTACAGTAGCACCTTACAAACCCCACACAGTATCAGAACAGGATAAACACTGGCATATTTGAATAGGTCAGAGGCCAGGCCTCCCAACTGTGACTGATTTACAGGGATGTCCCTGATTTGCAAACAAATGTTAGCTGTGCCCCTCTGACTCCCTGTGAAATGTACTAACAGTAGGCAAAAA
>NC_056726.1:387915694-388030694 GCF_019279795.1 Protopterus annectens
GGTACACCATCACTGCAGTGATTTAATTAGACATGTCCTGCGGCGTGCATCTGATATCCATAGACAACAGCTTGCCACAGGTGGTGGGGAGGCCATATATCCCCCCCTCACCAGAGTGGAGGAACTGCTCCTAAGCATGGTGGCTCCTGGTCTACAGCAGCAACAGCATCACACATGTGTCATCATGGAGGCTGGAGCCACCCAGCATGATGACATGGAGCGTGCAGGTAATATGCCCTAGCTGTAGACTACTGTTGCCTGTATTGTTAGAATATGCATATGTGAGATGTGTACTGTGTGTTCAGCAGTTGTGCTGCCTATTGTGTGCAATACTGATATTTGGAATAGTATCTGTACACCTGTGATTGTTGACTGTTGTTCTACTATAGTTTAGTACACTCACAGTAGCAATGCCAGAGTTGTGGTCACTGACAAACTGTGTCATATTCTTGTAGATCCCTCTGGTGTGACAGCAGGGCAGACAGTACATGCTGGTGAGTGTGTTAACACTTTAATATTGGTAATGACATGTGCATGTCATAGGTGAGGTGTAGGCCATGTACACATAACACACCAATGCATAATGCATACTGTGCATGTTTGCTGTGAGACATTAAACATCTCAGTAAAGTCAGTAGCTGCCTCAATCACATGCAACGCACAGAGCAGCAGACACATTTGTGGCAACACTGTACTGCACATTGGATATGCATAGTTGCTACAGCTGTTCACAACAGAACATGTTTATCATACACAGGACACGAAAACAGGCTACATTTGGCATTACCACACACCCGCTGTAAGGTCACACTTCAGTATCCCACATGTCATGCACACACACACATGATGTACCTCAGGGGTAGATGCCTATCATGGGGCTGTGCAACACTCTTCAACACATAACACAGTCATGCTAGGCAATGCTCCCTATCGGGCACCTCACACACCCATGTACAAAGTGGCTGTATAATTGTGTACGTAGCCACGGCACTGCAGTTCAGGTACAGCATGCTAGGCTTTGGTCTTGCACACATTAGTAGCTGTGAGTGACCACAAGATGCATGATGATGATGGCACAGGGTACTACACTCCATCCAGTTACAGTGACCACAGTACTACTCATAGCAGTCATTGCTGTGCACCTCAATGTTGTGTGTGTGCAAACATATGCACCTATACACAATATGTATAGCATGTTGTGTGTGTGCTTACATATGCCAGTATACACAATATGCACAGCAGTCGCCATCCGAGCAAAGTGTCACATATATGTCCTGGAATGCTAGTGGGTGTATAGGTCACATGACACACATTGGGTATGTGTGGTGTTTAATGTTGCAGTCGTGTAGCATGCCATGCCATGGCTGGCACCGACATATCTGTAATATGTCCCACACTCACCATAACCACTGTACACTGGCCATGTCGAGCATTGGGATTCCTTCACGTCAACATGCACCACTCATCCCGTGTGTGTACATAGCATGCATGTGCTACACCTGTGCCCACTATTATCTGCTATGGACACAGACACTGTATTCAGACATGGAAATCTATGTGTCACACAGATAACACATGCAGCCATGGCATGTATACCTGTGAGTGATGGTGCACAGGACATTGCAGAGCTGATAATACTTGCACAGCAATGTTGTGTCCAGGTATACATTGTGTTCCAGGGTGTAGCCAATCACTGAACGACAACACAGTTGCATCAAAGCCATGTACACTGCCATGAAATAGGGGCGCCTACACTTGCACTGCATTGCACTGCATGGTCTTGTGCAACACATATTCTGCATGCTGACATGTGTGTGGTGACTGTTTGCCTTGTGATACTGGCACCCACCTTCACCCACTATAGAGTATGTGTTGGATTGCTGGTGTGTGTGTGTGTGTGTGTGTGTGTGTGTGTGTGTGTGTGTGTGTGTGTGTGTGTGTTTGTGTGTGTGTGTATGTGCTGTAGTGCGGAGTGTATATGTGTACATGTGTGCATGTGTCAATGTGTGCATGCATCATGTGCAGACTGTAAAGTGTGTTTCCTGTCTTACTTTCACAGGTGCTGAGTTAGGGGTGTCTGAAAGCAGCAGGGAACCGGAAGCCACTGCCACAAATAGTGGTGATGATGAGACATGTATTCTGGCACAGGAAGGTTTGACAGGGTCTGTTGTTGGTCCGCCAATCAACAGTACACAGCATTCAACCCCATCTATGCGCACACTCATAC
The DNA here is from genome assembly GCF_019279795.1 of Protopterus annectens. Lineage (NCBI taxonomy): Eukaryota > Metazoa > Chordata > Ceratodontiformes > Protopteridae > Protopterus > Protopterus annectens. The sequence continues at coordinate 387,917,922 of NC_056726.1, forward strand.
TGTCAATACATCCCTCATCACCAATGGCCATAGGCGAGGGACAGCATACAGTTGGAATTGACCAGGAGAATGTGGTACCCATGGCACTTGCATCCCCACACAGCAGCCATAGCCGGATTCCTGGAACAGTACCACATAGGTGGAGGTCCAGGGGATCTTGGGGGAGCACCGCTGGTCATATTGCCCCTGGCAGACATGCCCTCACAGGTCTTACAACATCCAGTATGTTCCGGGCTGTAATGCAGGCTCAGGCACATATGGAACGGTACACCAGACAGGGACTTAGGGCGCAGAGGGCCCATTACACCGTTATCAATGACAGCATCCGTGACCTTGCCAGTGCCATCCGGAATTACACCGAGGTTATTGATAGATGTTGGGGGGAGACAGTAGATGCCCTCCACAATATGTCTTCCATGAGTCAGGACCATGCGGGATGGTTGCGACGTCGACGCGGACACATGCCAGCAACAGCTGGCAGTGGTTGTGGACAGCCCACAGTTCACAGCTGCTCCCATAGTGGCAGTTCCAGCCCCAGCCATGCTGGAGCTGGCCTGTCCATTGACCAGCCCAGTAGACCACGTGCACATGGCTCTGGCCAGTTCCAGCAGGGACATGGGTCCAGTCGTCTACCCAGTAGGGGTTGGTACCCGATACTGTCTGTAGCATCTCTGCCAGGCACAGGTACTGTGTCCATGGCCGGAGACTGCGATCTGTACAGCCTAGCAGGTATAGTCTGTGGCTGTCCCACAAACTACCGTATATGGCAGCCACATGGTGGAGCTGTGTGCATGCAGACACACACACATTAACCAAACAACTAGGGCTCACTCATACACATACACACACACATTACATCAACGTTGGCCCATGCTGTACTATTGTCCCTCACACACACACACACACACACACACACACACACACACACACACACACACACATGTCGATTGGATGGGTCAATGTCAGGCTCTGGCAAACTACAACACACCCTGTGCATATGATGATACCTGTGTTGCCTCCTGTCATCTGTAACATTGATGCAGGAACAGGTTAACATGGTGCTGATGCACAAGGTGACATTACAGCAGTGTAGCAATATTAGCAAATTGTCAACAGGAAAGTGTAATGACATCCTTGTAGGTATGTCTGAGCAGGCATTATGCATCAAAGCTCTGATTGTCAATGTAGCATTATTTACACAACTGTTAGGTCTGAGAATGTATTGTCCACCCATGTGCCACTTGGCAGAAGGGTAATGTATTGCCAGTATGTGTTAGTGAGTGGACAGTACGTGTGTGATGTGTGCAATACAGATTAGCAAGTGTACATCTATGAACATGGTGGATGTGCACTGTCTGCATGTATGTGCACGGTGGACACATGGGACGTGTGGCATACCCTGTTGTACACATTAACATCTCATAGTAACTTTCAATGGCCAGTATGCATTCTACTACAGTTATGTACTAACATGGGTCCACATGTGTGTATGACATGGGTTGACACTATGCTGTGGGTGATACTGTTAATATTTGTCAATGATTTGCGGTCTGGTAGTATACACAACCTCAACAGCATGACTATAAGCAATCATTGGATGATGTCCTGACAAATGGCACACAGTTGTAGGGAACTCAGTAACATTTGGATCCTTCCGGTACTATACTCTAACACTAGCCAGTGGTATTGACCGCCACCCATTCCTTGGGACACACCTGTTTGGCATATAGCCCCCTTAGGTACATGCAAACACACTAGGGATGTGTCCATCCACATCTGGAAATGCATGCATTGGCCTACAATGCATTCCCTGTATGGGACGCATATCCTACACAAGGGTATCATACAGACAGACACCTGTTGTCTGATACATGCTGTATAGCAGTAAGCCGGATATGGCATAGTCATCCACATTTACTATACATACTATCCCGTCAGCACCACATCGATGGTAGACCTCAACATGTATGTTGGGTACCAATGTGTACATACAGCCTCGTGTTATGTCATGTGTCCCTTGATATCCACATATCCATAGGTATTGTGGAGTCCCTCGGTGTATCACATAAGACAGTAGAGGCCTGAATGCATATCCACAAGGCAGTTGTACACCTATACAGACTGTCCATTATTGCCAGTCATTGTTGTGTATGAACATGTCTGACATATACCCCAGGCATATACCCTCACTCACACTACTCTTTAGTAACTGTTATGGGTGTGTGCACAGATGACCTTGGCCACAGATCACAACAGTGGATGGCCTAGTCACATACATACATATGTGACCTACGATCTGAGAAGCAGCGGCACAACCTGTCAATGGAAACAGATGTATTCATGTAGTATGCAGGCTTAACACCTATGTACTGATTGAGGGGATATGTACACATATATATTTGCCACGCAGATACCTGATGTGTGCAATGCACTTACTGTTTTAATCATATGTCCTACCATAGTAAAACCAAAATCCACACCACATTGGCCAACAGTGACAGACACACTGTCAGTGTTTGCAGGATTCAAACTCCTACCTAACTATGTTATGATACTAGTGATTGCCACATTAACATGGCGCACTATTTGCTTTACTGGTTGGTTTCCCTTCTCCTGCTGCATTTGTAGGATGGTGACATCATCAGACTTTCCAAAGAGGAATGTACTTCTTTTAGTGAGTTTTCCCAGTCTCCAAAAAGGGCACTCCTCTCAAAGAAAACTGCACACATGCAGTCAGTGTTTGCAGGATTCAAACCCCCTACCTAAATATGCTATGATACTAGAGAGGGAGAGAGATGCCTTAACATGGTGCGCTATTTGCTTTATTGGCTGGTTTTTCTTCTCCTGCTGTATTTGTAGGATGGTGACATCATCAGACTTTCCAAAGAGGAATGTACCTGTTTTAGTGAGTCTTCCCAGTCTCCAAAAAGGGCACTCCTCTCAAAGGAAACTGCACACATACACACATCCCACACACACACAGTCAGTGTTTGCAGGATTCAAACCACTATCTAACTATGTTACACTAGAGAGAGATGCATTAACACAGCACACTATTTGCTTTACTGGCTGGTTTCCCTTCTCCTGCTGTATTTGTAGGATGGTGACATCATCAGACTTTCCAAAGAGGAATGTACCTCTTTTAGTGAGTTTTCCCAGTCTCCAAAAAGGGCACTCCTCTCAAAAGAAACTGCACATATGCAGTCAGTGTTTGCAGGATTCAAACCCCCTACCTAAATATGCTATGATGCTAGAGAGGGGAGAGACGCCTTAACATGGCACGCTATTTGCTTTATTGGCTGTTTTTTCTTCTCCTGCTGTATTTATAGGATGGTGACATCATCAGACTGGACATGGTGATGTGTGTACACTTTGTTTTATGCCATTCCAGGAATGGTCCATGTGGGTCAGCAGGTGTCAACAGCTTGAAAGGACCTCATAATCCTTACCTTGTGTGATCTATCTGTGGACACATTGACATTTCTTCATATGTCAACACATATTTATGCACAGCTTGTTGGTTTTGTGGATACTACATGTGTCTGGGATGTTGATAAAGGGCTATTCAAAGTCTATGTGAGACATGTGTAGCTGTGTTCAGTGATGTATGTCCTGGGTGGCTGCCTTGCAAACAGTCTAGCATGTTTGGGAACCATGATCCACACATGAACATACCACAGTTGGTAGGGTTGTGTCTATGTCAGCTTCCAATACCGCTGTTTATGACTTCAACCATGATGGACTCCATGACCTTGCAGATCAGACTTCATAGGCATACTGAACTGTACTTCCCATGGTGTGTTGTGCACCAACACTTGTGGGGAGTGCCATATGTTGCTGTAACACATTCAACAGTTCCACATCCTGTGTAGGGGGTGAGGCTCAGCTGACTGTTCAGGTGCAGGATCTGTTTGTTCTGTAGTTTATGCATGACACATATTGGGAATCAATGTATTCCACTTGCTGCCATGCTTTTGGCATTGGGGTAGCTGCTCATCCATTCTACATGTGATATCTCCTGGTATGATGATATGGACTATCATCAGTGGGAGGTGGGTATGTATATATGGGCCTGTCTGTCAGGATGTCGGCATTGTCAGTCAGGTACAGTTGGCCCTGACTCAGGTCATATATGGGTGTACATTGCTATTTATGACATAGCTGAAGGTGGTGTCATGATTCAGTCTGGACTCCTTCTCAGCTACTCTTTACAAAACACCAACGAACCTGAGCACTAATCCCTGTTATACTCTTTTACACACTTAACACCCTACTGATCCTTTGTGATCAGGCTACAAAGTATGTCATCATAATTTCCTGGCATGTCCAGGGGTCGGTTTCATGTGTACTCTCCAGTCCAGCTGGTGAATATTGTGATGTTGACACAATATCACATCTGCCTCATGTACACAGACAACCCTCTCCTCCTCCCGACAAACTCAGATATATGTGTGAGATGCACCTATATAGACATACAAGGTGCTGAACTCTCTCAACCCATGACTGGCACAATCTATCAGGTGGTGAAGGTAACCACACACACCACATATCAGTCTCACATATCCTCTAGCGACAGCACTCAAACCACATTATCACACATAGACATACTCAGATGCTGTAAATGAACTCTGCCTAAGCAGCAGAGACCTCCAAAGCAGACACACACATAACTGCTACCCCTCTACAATACCCACATATCACATAGTTCACAAAGTCAGTGTGCCACACAGTCACTGCCCTTCAGGCTAAACAACACACCTAATACACTTGCAATAGGCGACACTTATTGTCAGACACACTGACGTACCACTCACCAGCCCAAACAAGGGAATAGTCACTTTGGGCTATCTGTCAGGTGCCAGGATCTGCCACATAACACATGCAGTCAGGTCACTCCAAAACAAGTACAGGACTGGCACCATCATTGTTCATGCTAGTGGGTAAAACCTCAGATGTTACTCCCTGGACCACATGACATGATACATGGAGGAACACTCTGATTATGTAGCCCAGGCCAGTATGACCCTGACCTTGTCTAGCATCTTACACCCACCAATCATGATGTCACAGTACACAGACAAACATATCACGTTTAAAAGTTGACTTACAAATTGGTGTCATTCATAGGGGATACAGTGTCTGTCAGCCTGTGGTAACATGCTCGACATGCCACATAGCTTCACTATGGACAGCTTGCACCTGTCACCCTTGGACTTTCAAATGCTGGATAAGGCTCTTGCTACCACCATAGTGCCTTTCTTAAGCAGGGCTCAAAAGACAAACCCACCTCCATAGACAGTACAGGTTAAATGAAACTAAGGGTAATGCTGCTCAACACCAGATGTGTTACCCTCATATTGGGGCCACTCAGGACTCTCCTCAGTATGGAGGATAGTGATATCTGTGTACCAACAGACAGCTGGTTCAGGCTCACTTATGCACAACGGCACTACCAGGTTATGCTTCATACCATGCTTACTGACCACAAGACTTGGAACAGACAACACAACTAGAGGGAGTATCCATATACATCACAGATACACACACCTCTAGGTTAGTAGCACAGCACAAAGCATCACAGACCATACATATACAACTACCATTGTGCAAAACTGCCTTTCAGTTTGTTGCCTGCTACAGACCACCCTCCCAAACTCAGGAACCACACTCGGCTTTCATGGGAAATGTGGAGAATATGAAGGTCTCCACAAACACCATTATACTGGGTGACATCAAATACACAAATATTGACTGGGGATACTACTCAAGCCCCAACACCCTCGCCCAACATTCGCTACAATATGTTATGGCACAACCAGTCAGCACAGCCACAAGGGGGAATACATATTGGACCTGATCATCACCAACATGGGGAGTCTATGTTCCACACCAGTGATATACCCCTCATTGGTAAGGTCAGAACATACATGTATCTCACTGGACATACATATACCCTCCACACACCCATCCTGGGTAATCTTGGTGAACTTCTCATGAGCCAATGTCTCACTTCACCAAAGCAAGGTGGTATCCTTCAGAGACCCTGAGACAGTGGCAAATATGGCTCAGACTGCTGAATCCTTTACATACACATTCTATGGACACCTAGTGGACTGCATGGATTGTGCTATCCCAAATAACAACAGGACTCACTCATCCAATGGCAGGGGACCTGTCTGGTAGACCCCAGCCATTAATAAGCTGTACAACTTCAGGAGGAAGCTACTACATGATAGACCCCAATCCCAGACGGGGAAGGCATCTGTGATCTGTACTAGCAGACAGCTACAATCACTCATGAACTTTTCTAAGGGCTGCTTCTACCGGACAATTGCACCAGACACATAGGACTATGACACAGCCTTCTTCAGTTATGTCAGGAACCTGGGTGGACACTCACTGATATGCTGTGAGTTACTGCATACTGACTAAACTTACCTTGAGCCCACTGGCATTGCCAACATCCTGGCAAAGAGTTTCAGTGCAGATGTCTCCCCTATCCCCCCTAAGGAGCAACTATCCATCCCAACAGAGTGTAACCTCCCTGACATCACACAGTAATGGGTGAGTGCTGCCCTCCCTAAAGCGTACATCACAGCATCAATGGGACCAGATGGTGTCCTGGCCTGCATCTTACACGAGCTTCATGACAGACGTAACCCTAACATTACAGCACTGTTCAATATTGGAGTTACTACAGGATATGTACCCAAGGAATGGCGTATAGTGACAGTGGTCCCACTCCACAGAGTTGGTGCCACAATGGACCACAGACAATATTGCCCTATAAGCCTAACTAGCCTGTTCTGCAAAGCTATGGAGCGTATTGTCATGGGACTCATACATATAGACATCGGGAACTTACAGATACTGTGTCCTACACATTTCAGCATTGTTGTGGGTAGATCTTGCCTCTTGAACCTGTTTGTATTCTTTAAACAGTTAACAGGTCTATCGACATAGGGACGGTTGTCCACAAATCCTACCTGAACCTTGCAAAACCCTTCAACACAATAACCCACTGGGCCATTATGCATAGGCTCACCAGCGTCGATATGGACACATATCTCACACGATGGATTGCTACCTGGATCAGGGATAGCACCCACATGGTCAGAATGGCAGGTGCCATGTCTGACTATACTTCAGTTACACATGGCATCCCACACGGCTCAGTCCTGGGACCTCTCTTGTTCAGTATATATTTGTCTGACGTAGAGGCTACCACAGGGGGAATATGGCTGACCATGTTCGCACTTGACTGCAAACTGGGTGCCATAATCAACTATCCATCTGCCACATGCATACTCAAACAGGGTCTCACAGAGATGGATGACTGGTGCCTGAGCCATGGCCTACAGATAAATGTCATTAGTTGCATAGTCATCCCCTTTGGGAATAACAACATGCCCACACATTACCACATAGGTAGTACTCCATTACATACGGTAGGAGTTGTGAGGGATTTGGGGACATGACTTGTTCGTTCTGTCGCCTTTGACAATCACGTTGCCAAAGTGGTTGGACAGACCTTCTATATAGGCCACCTTATCCAATATGGTTTCACATCTAGATCGAGTGAGGTCATTGTGCCCCTATACTCATCACAACCATGCTTGGTTACAATGCCACATTTGGGGTGTACCTTACCCGACACCTGCAGCAACTGTACTGGCCACAGAAGTTCCTCACCAAGCAGATCTAGGGACTCACACGGATGCCCTGCACTGTTCAGATGCAGTAACTCCAGCTCTACTCAGTTGCTTACCACCTACTCGGATATGATGTGTGCCTGTTGTTTACAGATATACCAACCCAGAATTAGTGGACATGCTCTGCCTCAGGATATCCAACTCCCTTGGAGCTACACACTCCAGGGACATATACCCCAGCACAGATGTTAATAGGACATGCGGGAGGGACAGATTCTTATCCCAGAGGCTCCACTCACTCCGGATTGTAATCCCAGTTTCACATAGGCAGAGCCACCCACTGACCACCTACAGGAGACATCTTGACGACTGTATGGGTGATCGTATGTTTATCCCTGGGATATCTTCCGTGTCCCTGCTAGACAGAGGCACACTTTTCCTAAACGTACATGGGCTATCTTGTGTGACCTACTATTCATACGCACAGTGTAGTAATCTGACAGGGTTGCGAATGCCAAACACACTCTGGCTAGGCTTGTACATGCCCTAGGCAGATAGCCTAGTATCAACCTCGGAACCTATGCTAATGTTCGGGATGCACAATGTTTATTGCTAATACTGTTTGCAGGTCTTTATCGTCTTTGCTTTACCAGTTTCTATGAACAGATAAACTCCAATTCCTTATGCAGTATAAATGAAACGGTGCAGCTCGAACAGTACAGAACCACGTTTATTAACACAAATCCACAAGATGCTTCTACAGGTTTAGCGCTTTCATCTGTTTTATATACAGACTTCTTCAGAACCAAGATATTCCATCAAAAGCTTTCATTATAAAGGCAATTTGGTGCCAAAATTCAAATATATTCAAATGCTGCCTTAAAGAGACATTCAATACCTCCTTTACATAAGTTAATACATAACTAATATATTTACTATTTGTCTAATACATTTGTTTTATAAAAACCTATAATACATAGTTTAGCATATATTAATCTAGTACTATACATGAATATATGTAAGAAATGTTATTAAATATATAAAAATTAAAATTATAAAAATTAATGTCTGGTGTATCCACATGTTGACTAATTGTACTCTAAAATCACATACAATTATAATAAATAAAAACCTTTTCTAAATTAATTAATATTATTATTAACTGAAGTATATAAATAATGTATAATTAGATACATACATTACTATGATCGTCTTGAATGAAATGTCGAAATGACATATGATGAAATATATATTTAAAGATAAAAGTATATATGTACAGACAACTGTGTTGTATATTAAAAATTATTAAAAACCACAACTTGATTAATCAAGAATGAGAAATGGTTTGATGCTGATACTTTCATTTATACCTGGAAAACTAGTTGCATCTGTAAATATCTTAGGTATCTGCAGAACATATTTGATTATGACAGGGTTCCACTATATTATATATGTGTCTGTTATCATATAACTGTGTACACAGGGTGGATTGCTGGATAGTGAGAGGTTCCTGGGTTAACACATGCAACTGCCAGATATGTGTGGCCCTATACTGTACTCAGACATGGCCTTAGTGTGTGAGCATGCCCAGTTCAGGCTTTCCGTGTTTTGTTGTCTGACATTTGTCTCATTTATTCAAGGGTGTGAGATGCCCAGTGTGACCTTTCAGTTTGTTGCTATCTGAGGTCCACTACATTTGTTGATGTGTGTGAACATGACCAATATTAACATTTATACTGTGTGTTGGAAGTCAGGTTCTGTTCTTACTGCAGGACTCACCTTTGTGTCATAACTCGGCAGAGATTATGCTGTGCCTGCAGGGTTTCCATGAGATACTTTGCATAGACTTATCAACATTCCTTCATAGAGGCTGACCACTGCAATACTGTCATGGTTCAGTGGTTCAGTACTTTAACTATAGTGCACAGTATCCTGGGTTTGAGGCCCATCACTGCTTTATATTTTCATACTGACCAGGGCAAGTTAAGCAAATATGAGCATGTTGGCTTTTGTTCAGCTATGCCCTACTTAGACCAGGCTTGTCCGACATTGCTCAATATTCACCAACATTGCTGGACATTGCCCAATATTACTCAACATTGACCACAGTTGTGCTAGTTGGTGTGTGCGATTTTGTTTGCATATACTACATGGTGGTAAATGCTGTTTAGCACTGCTTTCTATTGCTTAACACATGGCAATCATGTCTCAGGTGGTGCTGCAGGGCTGCCTATGTCGGATGCACATACTACACTCCCTGTACATGTTTGAAAGCAGGTAGTGTCAACTTAGGCATCCCTTTTACTATATGTGCAAGTCAGAGACAGGTATAATTTCCAGAGTTCCTACTGAGCCAGTGTATGTGCTATGTGTTGCCTCTTTGCCAAGGCCAAAGCATACTGGGCATGCCTCCTTCTGCCTACTGGGGCAGGCTCAGGTTGTTCCTCCTCTGAGTCACGCTCCACCTGTGATGGCCTTGGCAATGGTGGGGGGCTGTTTGGCCCAGGCCTATGCTGGTCCTGCTGCAGCTGTTTTTGCAGGATCATATTATGTAGCATAGCACATAACATGACAATTTGGGTACATGTAGTTGGTGGGTACTGCAAGGCTCCACCAGATGTGTCCAGGCACCAGAACCATGACTTGAGCAGCCCAAACACACACTCGATTACATTATGTGTTTGTGCGTGTGCCTCATTATGGTGTTCCTGTTCAGGTGTGTGTGCGTTTCTGATGGGTGTCATCAGCCACAACTCCAGTGCATAGCCAGCATCCCCCACTAGGTGACCATGTGGGATGTCCCCATTGGCAAATGTCTGGTACAGCTGCATCAGATGCCAGATATGGGAATCATGGTAGCTTCCATGGCAGCCAGCACACACATTCAGTATTATGCCCTGGGCATCACACACAACCTGGCAGCTGATGGAGGGGAAGCCCTTGCAGTTGAAGTAGGCCCTACCCCACTCACCGGCTGGTGCTTTGATGCATATGTGCATGCAGTCTATTGCACCCACTACCTCAGGGTATTCTGCTATTTGCTGGAAGAGACGCATATTGCTGGCCAATACTTCACGGGAATTGAGGAAATATACATTATCACCGACATGTGCTGACATGGCATCCAGGAACTGGTGCAGTACCCTGGATGCTGATGCCTGTGATATCCCCATCATATCACTGGTTGGTCTCTGGAAGGTACCTGTTGCTAATATTCTTAGGCCAACACATACCTTGGTTTCCACTGGGATGGGTTCCCCTCTGTTGGTTCTGTGTGTAAGGCGTGGCCTGCACAGCTCAACAATTTGCTGCAGGAGGTCTCTGTCTACTCTGTAGTGCTCCACTATCTCCAGCTCATGTAGCCCCTGGTAGGTTACCCTGGGCCTGTACACTCTTCTCCGTCTCCTCATTGTAGGTTGTCCAGCAGCATTTCCATTGTCACCACCCTCAGCATGTTGCATATGTCGCCTTATAACAGCAATGACAGCCCCTAACATTTCTTTGTCTCAGTAAAGCTTTTTCAGTTTTCACTTCTATTAGCTTACTGCAGTGTCTGTTGTGAGAAACATAATGGACTGTTGTTTGCAGAGTTTTAAGTGCTAGGCTGGGCTGGGCTAGTGTACTGCCTGTGTAATTGCCTGATTCTGATTGTTTTCACCTGCTAGCTCTGCTAGTACTCCCTGGTAGCTTCCTACTATTTGTTTTGCTTCCTTTTTCCTTTCTGTTTCCTCGGGGGGGGGGCACCGCCGCGCACACAAGAGCAAACACGCTCACACATGTGCACACATGCTTACACAGACTAAAACTTGCTTATTCAGGTAAAAACGTGCACACACCAGTGCAAACGCACTTACAACTCTTTAAACAGCCTTATGCATGCTTACTCAGGCTTAAACACGCGCACTCACGCATACACACGTGCACTCTGTCTTACTCGGGTTTACAGGTGTGCACACGCACGCATACCCACTCAGCAAGAAACTTTGGTGTTATCCACGGCATACACCTTCCATTTCTTGCCTTTACCTAGCCTGCCTGTTGACACACCTCTTCCCATAATGTGTAAATGACAGCTAATACATGCCACTCTGCTCCAATGAGCTTCACTTCTTTCATACATACCCCACTTGTGATGTCACCTATCTTCTACTCTGTTACTCCCCTTATCCTACTCCTACACTCCACTGACTGTGCTCATTTGCTATGTAAACTTGCGATTCACTATCCTAACCCTCCTTTGCATAGGATTGCCTACTAATGCTTGGTTACATCTCTTAGACTGAGCTTCCCCCCTTAGCAACCTCTACTCGGTGGCCATGTTGTCTTCAGCCTGCCATTCCCTTGCATTGTACATTAGCAATTTAAATAAGATCCACTTTTGTGGGTTTTAATTTTTAGTTTTCTGTTTTTTAGAGCGCAGCCCGTTTGTGCGGCGCTGCTCTACGCTTAAGCATCGGAAATCGGAGGAAAAAAATTATTATTTTTTTTTTTCATATTGCATCGGGGCACATTGCCAATGGCCATATATTTGGCCATTGGCATGCTTCTTGCACTGGATGCAACCTTTATTTGGAGCTGTCACGGTTCCGTTTTGCTATTTGCAGAATGGTACTCAGTTGTCAACTGAGTACATAGCACTGCTCTTACTCAGACAGGTTCGGGTTTCCTGAATCGCAAATCTACCTCATTTGCATGCCTTTCGCCTGCAATTGAGGTAATTTGCATATCCCAGCCCTGTCCGTGTAAGAGCCATTTTAGGAGCTCTCTTGCACACCCCTGCAGGCTGTTCCTGGATCGCTCATCGGACATGATGGCTGCATGGAGTCTTACTCTACTCTTAGACTCCATGCAAGCCATCGTGAATCCGGCCCATATATTTTTAAAAAATATTAAAATATTTTAAAACAATTTTTTACTTATTTAGTCAACATTAACCATTAATACTTGTTTGCTTTAATTTTAAGTGCTGGCATAAGTGAAATATGGTCATTGAGTCCCGGTAGGTTGCAAGCATCCAACTGCAGTTGCCATATAAGTTCCCTTAACTCAATTTGTGTTTCCTCAAAAAACACCATCTAAGGTTGGCTACTGGTTGTAAGATTCAGATGCCTTGTATTTCCTACAATTCTATGATCCAGCCACAGTTCCCTTCTCACTCACAGAGTTTGAAATCCAATAAATTGCCACCACCTTGAAAGTCAGGGAAAATCTCTCAAATATAAAATTCTCCAAAATAACAACAAATAAATAAAAAAAAGCCATTATAAACACAGTTCAAATACATTGCTGAGTCTACTTACAAAGCAATAATAAAAATAAATAAAACAAAACAGAAGTCAGGATTGTGATGAAAATTAAGCACACTTTACAGTAATACAAGTACTAAAAACTGAAATTTAAGTATATTATCTGATCAACAACAGTAAAGACACCCAGAAAGGTAAAAAGCGGCCTTTTGAGAAAAGTGAACTATAAACTTTAGAAACAGGGCATGTTTCAGTGGGCAAAGGGACAGAAAGTGTATAACAGGAAGAAAAAAGATAGTCTCCATAGTAACAAAAAACAGAAAGTGGACACTTGGAGTCAAATTACAATTGCATACTCAAAGAGATGCATACAGAATCAGTAAAACAACTCTGCCAGGCTTTGTTTGAGACATACATTTAAGCATATAGTTCACAAAAGTAAAACACAACACTAATACAAATCAATATTAAAATAAAAATAAAGCACACATAGAGTTAACTTACCACAAAAAAAATAATAAAAGCAACAGGCATAGCTGTTAGGCCAACTCAGGAAACATGATGGGGTGATAGAGAATTTCTGATTATATGTATATACATATATACTCACATACACACACACGCACACACACACACACACACACACACACACACACACACACACACACACACATATATTTTCACTTCTTGAGAGTTGCTATCAAAATTGTTACTCTTGTTAATATTTTAAGGACCATCAGCTAAATCAACCTAAGAAAAATGATAGGTGAAAGCATTTCTGATATATGTATGTGTGTGTGTGTGTGTGTGTGTGTGTGTGTGTGTGTGTGTGTGTGTGTGTGTGTGTGTGTGTGTGTGTGTGTGTGTGTGTTTCAGTTCTTGGGATTGGCAAAAGAATGATGAATACTCTTGTAATATCTAGAGGCTATGTTCCCTAGAAAACAATACCCATGATTATGAGTCACTGTATTATTGAGAAGTAAGTCTCTTCATCTGGACTCAATCAACCACCAGAAATGAGCTGAAGTGTTACACAGTGTTAGCACCTATTTATAAACTGTATTGTGTAGTAACACAGCAGTTTTTCTGGAAAGGCCCTTAACTGACTAACAAAAAAAAAAAAAAAAAAAAAAAATCATACCAAAATTCCACACAAGTAAAATGTTCTTGCATACCTATTTTACATTAATATGTACTATGTGACATGTAATTGTCTTACATAAACAGTTAATGTAAAGTTCAAAAAGTAACTGAGGCACACTGACTAAAAGTGGAAGAAGAAAATAACAGATCTCATCTAACTAGGTACAGGCATGGGAACAAGATTTAATAGATCTGGTAGCATGTATAACACTTATCAATATTTAAGAAAATTAGGATTTGTGTGTGAGTGTGCTTGATATATATTTGGGGAAAGAGTTGCTCTCATCTGTCCCTATTTTTTGCAGAATGTCTCTGATTGTGTCTCATATTTTGGTCTGCTCCTCATATTTTTTTTTTTCCTTGGGGGGGGGGGTGCAAATAGGTAAGGATTGCAGTCAGTACATAATGACAGACCCTTGAATTTCAGACTTAAAAGCATGCTAATGCAAAATGAATTATTCTAGCAACTTTCTAAATATTTAAGTACAATGTATGTCCATGATTTTGATCCTATATCCCACATTTTGAGTTTGCCTTTCTCCTTGATTCTTAAACTAAGAGGTTGACAGTTGTGTGTGGAATTGCAGTCAGGATGCATTCTGGCAGCAGCTAGCTAACAAAATATGTTCTGTATGTTAGTTCTATATTTATATTCATTCATTTAATTGGAATCAAAGTTCTGTGGTATACAATCACAGTCATACAAGTGGCTGTAACTGATGGTCAGATCTGTTGCTGTGTGTGTATATATATATATATATGGTGTGTGTGTGTGTGTGTGTGTGTGTGTGTGTGTGTGTGTGTGTGTGTGTGTGTGTGTGTGTGTGTGTGTGTGTGTGTGCGCGTGTGTGTGTGTGTGTATGTATTATCGTGGGAATTATTACATAGTGTACACATTTATTGACTGTGTACAAGGTGTAAACATTCCATACATGTAGCTTTAATTGCTTCATATGGGAGTTGTTGGTAAATATAAATGATTTACCCTGCTGTCATTTACTGAAGTTAAGCAGTCATTACTTTAGGCTCGCACAATTAGTGTGCATTTGCTAGAAGCCACTTGGAATACTTACTGTGGCTATTTTCTAACTCAATCATACATCTAAGGTGTGCACAATCAGTAGTCAATAAAATGTCTGTAATAGATGGTTATGGGGCTGTCTGTGATGAAAATTACTATGTGTGTGGGAAAGGGATTGTAGTGTGTATCTAAAAGTAGCAAGTTGACCATATTTTTTCACTTTCCATTACAAACAACATGGCAGTCTGGGTAGGATTTGTGTGATAGCAATTAATTACTGACACAGTGGTGCAGCAAGTAGTATTGCCATCTCTTAGTGCTTGCGTCATCAGTTGAATTTTTGTCAGTGATTCCTTCTGTGTGGACTCTGCATGTACTCTCTGTCTGTCTGTGTGTGAGTGTTATCCAGGTGCTCTGGTTTCCTCTCCCAGACCCTAATGTATGCCTGTGACCATGTGGAATTTCACTTTCATCTCAGTACAACACCTGAGTGGCACATAGAAGGTAACTATCTTTTTACGGAAGGGTATGGAGGCAGCTAGTGTTCCCAGAGATAATTTATATAGCCTTGCAAGCATTTGTCATCTCAGTTTACTGGGAACCACTACTTTGTTAACACTAAACTTTAGGCACAACTTATTTTTCTCTGAAAACAAAAAATTATTTCCTTATTTATGATTTTTCTCCAGGCCATTCATGGATGAAAAGGTTGGAAAATGTATTTAATATTCACCACAAAGCATCTTGAAACCTATGTCTTCTGAGGGTCTTGCAGCACATAGTATTTTGGATTAATTCAAATACTTTCTCCACACTTATCACCATAGAATCTTAGAAAGTCAGGGTATGTTAAAATGAGGATAGCGAACAAAGGCAGAACAACACCAATATGGTCAAGAGAATGATACAACTTAAATAAAGAACAAAATAAAACAAAATAGTATAGGATGAGTGCTATCACCTGAAGGTAACAGACTTCATCAAAACAAGTAAATTATGATGAACCTATCCTAACCTATTCTACCCCTTATTAAACCCTTAGTCCAAAGAAAATAGATATTCCTTGTTCAATGAGAAATGGAACTCATGATAACAATTGTACAAAATTGGAACTTGATTCATAAAAACACATAAAATTTCTCTTTATAAAACTGTCAAAGGAAAAAACTTCAAAGACCAATTCACGTAAGGTTCAGGTATGGCACCCTTTATTACTTGCAGCAAGGAGACAAAACATGCAGATACAGGATTTTGCCTAAATTACTAGTAGGCAGTATGCTTCTTTTATACAGTTTTATGAAATGTTACTTTTCTATGGTTGACATAGTTAGACACAGCTTTCTGCATTATTCTATAGAAAATGTTACTTAGATTTTCTGCTGACATGTTCATATTTAAAACTCACTATGTGTTACATAGAAAATGTTACTTGGATTTCCTTCTGACATGACTGGATTATAAAAAACATTTGAGAAAAACAACCTGGCCTTGGGGCTTATTTTTAGCCCACTACAAACTTTCTATTGTTCAATTGTGCAGTTCTAAGATATATATATATATATATATATATATATATATATATATATATATATATATATATATATTACATTTCAAGGTACATTTCTAGCTTAGGTACAAGTAACGCTGACTACGGTTTATATTTTAAAGCAGCCTTTGTTTTCATTATCAATAGCTTCAGCAGTTATGTACTTTTCTCATAGCATAAGCAGAAAATCAATAATCTTTGTTTAAATCTCATGACATTAGTAGAAATGAAACATCTATTATTATTTTCATGACATTAGCAGAAATCAAATGCTTTCCTGTTAATTTCCAAAGCATAAGCAGATCATAGCTGCGCATATGACATAACAGGATTGGAATGTAGCTTCTGCAGATTTATGCAGTGTGAACAGAATAAATGTATGAACCCTTTTTAAACCTCGAATGCACTAAGCATGCATATTACTAATACATATTTTTCTAACAAAAACTATATTAAATATAATATTATACATAATTAAAATGAAAATTCATAAAAATTACATAAATACATATTAAACCTACAACAATACATAACCCTAAAGATGTTGTTATATCAAAGTTTAGCCACCCTAATTTTCAACACACTGCAGATATAAATGTTATCATTTAGCCCTGGGAGTTTGCCTGCATCTAATTTAAGTTGCCATAATAGCTCCTTACATTCAACTCTGGTCTCCCAAGGACCTTACATAGGACTAGTTAATAACTGTTTCAACACAAAGAAACAGAACTTACTAGAGGGACAGTTTCTAGTATGTTGATAAAGCACATTAGCTTAATTCAAATGAGCCACGCCATGCATGTGCTCATAAATGCGCTTCCTTACATTTCTTTCCATTTTACCTGTATAAAAACTGGTACAGGCAGTGTATGTAATCAAATAAACAACCCTACTGCCATTACTGTTGAAATGTCCAGTGGATTTGATAGTTAGGTCTCTAGACTCCAGATAAATTCTGTTGATGTTGATCATGAACTCACATTGTTTACAAAACCAACACTTAAAAGGACATAACTTTTGTTACTTCTTAAAGGGTTAAAATCAACGGGATGGTTCTCCAAAATTTCTTTTAAATTTCTGCCCCTTTTCCGTACAAAAACTGGGACTTCAGGAACAATTTTCTTCAATTCAGGAATGTGAGTTAAACCTCCCCAATGTTTGTTAACAATCTTCTCAATATCTTTTGAATGGGAATTAAAAGTATAAACAAAAGCTTTGTTGAGGTGGGTCTCAACGCCATGGTCAACAGGGACAATCTCCACATCTCCACCAACAATGGGTAAATATTTCATGCTATGACTGTTAATACCTTCCAATGCCAGCTGGTCAATGAATTCTAATGGATAACCCATTTCCACAAACAACTGCTTAACAAAATTATTTCAAGAAAAAATGATGTTCTGAAGTCATTCTGGCTGCTCTAATCATATGGCCTTTTACAATACCCTTCTGATGGTTAAAAGGGTGCTCACTGAAATAATGAAGGCAAGAATTTGAAAAGGTGTCCTTCCAAAACACCTTAGAGTGATATCTGCCACTTCTAACATCCTTATAAAGGGTGACATCCAAATAATTAATGCTATCTGTGGAGTGGGAATGAGTAAACCACAAAGAAGTGGTCACATTTCCAAAGTAATCAAAAAATTCCATTAAACTGTCCACAGATCCCTTCCATATAATACAAATGTCATCTAAAATGTGTGTATAATAATGCCAGAATAGAGCATAGGGGATTCCATAATGCATTTCTTCTCCCAATAATAAAGGACCAAATTTGCAAAAATGGGGGCAAAGAGGCACCCATACCAACACCCCTAATCGGTTTGTAATACTGTCTGTTAAAATACATACAATTATTGTTCAAGATCATATCCATAAACTCAACTGACAAACTAACTTCAATGTTGGACAAATATTAATAAGGTTTAAGAGGCAAGATTTGAATGAGCCATATAACGCTTAACTGACAATGACTGGATAGATTATAAGTGATGTACAATGTTTGCAAATACAGTTGTTTCAATGGTGTTTGTGATGTATAATGTTTGGAACTAAAGTGGTGTCAATGTTTGTTTTTCATTTATATAAATATAAGATTGCCAATATCATATGTGATAATTTAATAAAGATGTTTATTGAAAAAAAATGTTATATATACATTCACATTCATTCAGCACCTCCTGAAACCAATCAAGTCCAAGAAATGGGGAATACATGAAAATAAATCAACAATATCTATGGTAACAAAATGACATCAGTATGAAAAAAAAATCAGGTTTAATGCTCTTGAGAAAGTCCCAAGAATCCTTAGAAATGTGCCTAATCCTGGAAACAAAAGTTTTTATGTTATAATCTATAAACATAGCTAATGGTTATGTTCTAGAGCCTGCAGCTGCCACAACTGGTCTGAGCAGGGGAACTTCATCACATTTGTGAACTTTAGGTATGCCAAACATGGCAGGAATATAAGGCTTCTTAACACACAAAGAATCCAACTGATTTTTATCAATTCTGCCTTGAAAAAAAAATGATCATTAATGAAAAAATCTATTTTGGAATGACAAACATTTATCTTTTTCCTTGACACAATAGTATATTTGCCATTGTCTCCAGAATTTTAAACATACATGTCTCAGTGTACAGTGCTCATTATAACCACCACTCCCCCTTATCAAGTTTCATGATCCTGTAATCAGAATTATTAGATAAAAATTGTAATAAGTACTTTTTCTCAGTTATACAGCTTTCTCTTAGGATGTTCCTTTAAATTATTAAACTCTTTTTGTACAAGTTCTTCAAAATTAAAAGGCTGGATGAAGTAGAAGGTTGAAAACTCTTTTCTTCTTTAGTGTACCATTGGAAACACTAGGTTCCATGTTCTGCAATAAATACCCTAAATTAAGCTTCCTTAAAAACAATTTTAAATCTATCATTGAATATTCCTGATACATTGGTAGATTTAAAACAATTTTAAATCTACCAATGTATCAGGAATATTCAATGATTTACAAGGCACTAATTGAAAACCCTTAATAAATAAGTTAAAAAATTAAACATCACCATTAAGGTCACTGTAATTAAAAATGTTACAATTCCAAAATGAAATCATTATTCCATTATGAGAAATCACAAAGTCATTTTGTACAATTAACTCATCCATTCCATTCAGCCTCTTTTGTTCATGAAAAATCTACCCCGTCCTCTCCCCCTCATCCATCTCCCTCTGAAATTCAAAGTGCCCTGGGTCACATACTGAAAATTTGAGCCCTGATTCTGGGCAATCTACTCTGATCATCTCAAAGGGGGAAATTTTATAGGGGAAAGGGTGGGGGGATCCTCAAGGTCTGGCTCAACATCGGTCTCAACAGGATCCTTTCCCTGAGTGTGAGAAAAGTTATTAATTTTCTGGTCTTTGAATCTCTCTTTAGGAAGAGGATAGGCCAAACTATCCTGGTACTCTGCCAAGTCTTTCTGCATTTTAGAAAAATTTCTCCTTTTGTTATCCTCACACAAACAGTCCATATCCTTGAATGCTTTAAAGTAATTGGAATTACCCAACAGTATGCATGAGCTCACTAATAATCCTGTCACTCAAAACCATACGTTTGTCAAGTAAAATGTGCAGGTTAACCTCATAATTTATAACCATAATCCTCATAAGTTCAATTCCAAAACCATTAAACTGCTCAACAAGCTCTAAATGAAAACTACTGCTGGGTTCCACATTGTTCGTAAATTTAAAAAGTTGTTAACCCTTCGGGACTTTTTTATGGTTAATGCATTCCTTTAAATAATACATTTCAGTCTGGACTGATCAGTACTTACACAAGTGGCAAAGTGCTGACAAGATCAAACCTCCAAAACACGATATCTGCACCGACAGCAAACAGAACTGAATTTATTAAAAATGAGCTTTCGGTAGAGAGCATTCTCCCCACCTTCATCAGATAATGATTCTGTTTAAAAACATCCTTTTATACAAAGCTGATTGTTATTTGATTAATTAACATAATTACTAATGAACTGTTAAATGAGTCTGTTAAAAAATTTGAATCATGGAACAGTTTTTTGCGTGCCATGCTAGGTGTATTTATGTATAACTTACTTACTTATTTATTTATCTATGCTATTCAGGTTTTTATTAATGTCTTTCAATGAATCTGGTGCAGTTTAGGTTAAACCTGCTAGTTCCAGTTTTTAACAGACTCATTTAACAGTTCATTAGTAATTATGTTAATTAATCAAATAACAATCAGCTTTGTATAAAAGGATGTTTTTAAACAGAATCATTATCTGATGAAGGTGGGGAGAATGCTCTCTAGCGCCATTTTAATAAATTCAGTTCTGTTTGCTGTCGGTGCAGATATCGTGTTTTGGAGGTTTGATCTTGTCAGCACTTTGCCACTTGTGTGTTTTTCAACAGTTTATTTGGCTTTTCACTTCGTGAAGTTTGTTTGTCTTGTGGCAGTGCTGTAATGGAGCAGAACCAGGAACACTCTGCAGAGGAACAGCAGCTTGGTACGCAAATCGATCTGTTTAACGTAGGGCACGGAAGTCAACAACCTAGCGGTGTTCCTCCTACAAACCGTTCGCAGGGAGACCTAACTATTTTGGTCAACCTTCTACTGGCGAAAGTTGATTTTCTAACACAACAAGTGCAGGAAGTAAGGTTGGTGAACGACACAATCTCGGCGGGTGTAAATGAACAATCGATTACACCTCCTAGCACAGCAAATTCCAGGCTTGCAAGAGGAACGGCAATTTCAGCGATGGCGGCGACTGGGGGAACACAAACCAGGGAAGTTCCTCAACCAGGATCGGAAGGACCTTCTAACATCGCAGAAGGGTCAACAACATCACCCGCGGATAGAAGGATTAACTTTTCTTCAATTCCGAGTCTTGCAGCCGTTTTAGCTAAAAAAGATTTTTTTCGGACAGAAAATGAAGTAAATAACCGCAATGAGAACCAAGGGGTGAGTAACAACAATACAACAGCCTTCTCTTTCCAGGCTAGTCTGGATGAATTTGATGTGAAGTTATTCCGCTGCAGAAAGCTGCAGCTGGAAATTTCGTACTTACAAGAATGCATTGAAAGACACATAGTTCCTAAGGGCTTACGCCAATGGCGGTTTCCAGCCGGTTTAATTACTGGTTCTGTTTTTCACAAAGAACTTCTTGGCCTTTTTGATAAACAGGCCACGGAGTTTATGGAAGCCCTTGTTAACTTTTATTCTGTTGAAATTTGTGCATTACAAGACGAGTTGGTTAAACTAGAAACTGTGATATTACAACATACAGATTTTTCAAGGTTTAAATATGATTATTCAAGAACATTATCTAGTATTGAGGCATCAATTACAAAGATGCTCAATAATAAGAAAAACAAAATTCAAAGAGACATTAGGGAATATGAAAGCAACAAAGCCTATCCACCACCACCTCCGGGGCAAGTTGCTAAATGGAGGTTACAGACTTTGGGCACCAATGATAATGATACTGTCAACTTGGCTCAGATTCAACCTGATAATATTGATGGAGAGGTTGCTCAACTACCACTTCGAAGAAGTGAACGTTTGAGAAATAATGGGGGCAACAACCAGAATAATGATGGTCATTTTAATAGTCCTCAGGGAAGAGAAGGGGTTAGGAATGTTGAAAACCAACAGGATTTTCACAGGAACTTGCACCCGGTGAATGTAACGTCGAACAACAACATGAACAACAATCGACGGAACAATCAGAGAAGGAAAAGGGGCAACCAGCGGAGACGCTAGGGTCCCCTAATGTGGTAGAAGTTGGCCTTTATGGTCCTCCACTACTGGTATCACAGGGGCCTTCTATTCTTTACAACTCTTCAGGGGACTTTAAAATTTATAACTATACTGTGTTGAATGTAAATGCATATGTGGTTGATTTTCTTGCCAAAGGACTATCATTTATTCCAGATAGACACTGTGATTTGGTTAAAACAATCATAGACTTAAAACTTTTTGTCAGGAAATTAAACCTTGCATTTACTTTAGGGAATACTCCTTCACTCTTGAGTTCATCAAGAGTGTCGAGTGTTTTCAACCCACCTTTAACAGGAATCTTAGCCTTTTTTGAAAAATCATGTGAACTTGATTTAAGGGACTTAGTGCACAGAAACCAATTGGGTATCAGGAATGGCTGTAGATCTCGTCCAAATGCAAGTTCTGATGAACTTGCATTTATACAAATGCTTAATGAATGCAACATCAGGGTGATGGCACCTGACAAAGGGGGTGGGTTGATCTTCATGGATCAACATGTGTATGAGAGCAAAATAATCCAACTTCTAAGCTCTGATTCTTATGTGCAGGCTAGTATCAATGAGGTCAATAGGGCCCACAGTAAGATCAGAGAAGCACTGGGAGATTTGTTTTTAGAAGGGACTATTGACAATGACACCTTACAATACATCACAATGTTAGCACCCAGGATCCCTACTATTTTTGGCACACCTAAGATCCACAAGGATTTGATTGACCCCCCTTTTAGACCAATTGTGGATGGTAGGGGGTCAATCACATACGCTTGTGCCAAATTAGTTGACAGCATTTTGAAACCTTTGCTAAAATCAGAAATTCAAATATGTAAGGATTCCTGGGGTTTTTTGGAAGATGTTGGAAAATTCCCTTTGATCCATCAAACATTTTTCTGGTTGTTGACATAAAAGATCTCTACACAGTCATCCCACATCAAATAGGTGTCGAATGGACTGTGGATTTTATGTTAAGTAAAGGGGCATCAACAGATCACATGCATTTAGTTGAAACCCTTTTAGACTTGATCCTTACTAACAACTATTTAGTGTTTAATAACACATACTTCCTTCAAACTACAGGTATAGCTATGGGTTCTCCCTGTGGTTGCACCTTTGCAAACAGTGTGTTAGCACAATGGGAGAACCAAAACCTTTTTTGTAATCCACTCTACAAAACGAATGTCTCTTGGTACACCAGGTACCAAGATGACATGTTTTTCCTATGGAAGGGGTCACCTGATATAATACCAAAGTTCATTGATAGTATTACCATGTCAACTGATTTTTTGGAATTTACATATTCCTTTGATGACAAGGAAATTACGTTCCTATATGTTAAATTAAGGAAAGATGTACTACAAAATAAATTGAATTCAACCATCTATAGGAAAGCAACTTTTTCCAACACGTATCTACACTTCACCAGCTCACATCCCATCCATCAAAAAAGGAGTGTGGTCAAAGGACAATTTGTTAGGGCCGCAAGGATGGTCTCTGAGCAGGATGAGTTCCTTGGGGAATGTGACAATATCTCTTCTATGTTTTTATTGAGGGGATACCCAAATTTATTTGTTGACAAAATCCGGAAGGAAGTAATCACTAAAAGGGAATCGGGGCATTTTCAGCCAATTCTTAGAGAGGGAAGAACAGTAATTAAAACAAATAGCAATGCAAATGTAAATTATTTTGGTAACATTTCCTTTCTGTTCACTTTTTGTCTGGATCATAAGGCTATAAAAAACATTTTCACCAAGAATTGGAATGTCCTGTTGGAAGATCAGGAGCTGATCAAATGTGTGGGTGAAACACCTAGATTTACTTACAGGAGGGGGTTAAATTTAAAAAACATGTTGGAAAGAGCCAATCATAAGCCCAACAGAACAGTAAAAGGTATGAACAAATGTGGATGTTGCCCACAATGTAAATTTGTTTCAGTGGGCACCAGTATACGTATGGCAGGGAAACATTATAGAATAAATGGTAAATTCAACTGTCTATCTAAAGGAGTGGTCTATGTGGCAACATGCAGACAGTGTCCTGCATTTTATATCGGTAAAACCGATAGGCCATTTAAGAAAAGAATTTATGAGCATGTACATGCCATAAGTATTGGGGATATGAACAATGCCTTGGCCAAGCATGTTAGCCAACACTTTGAGCATTCCTTTCTGTTTACCATCATACAACAAGTACAACCCTCTATTAGGGGAGGACCTTGGCAACTCGAGTTGGAGGAACAGGAGGTCTTTTGGCAAGTACGCACCTCATCTTACATTTTTCCAGGGTTAAACGAGATAGTGTCTATTAAATGCATTTTAAAATTAAAAGCTCTTAAGAGATAGGACACTTTATTTAAAACCTGTTGTATATACTTATTTATTTATATTTAGTATATATATATACACATATTTTTATACATGTTACATATAACTAAATAGGTATTGAGGTGCGTACATGCTTTTAGGTTTGTTTGCTTCTTTCTTTCTTTCTTCACACATTATTATTATTATTATTATTTTTACATTATTCTCAGTAGTTAAACAAACTCTAACAATAGTTACAACAACGGGACTTACAATAATCATATTATAACAATAATAATAGTGGTAAAAATAATAGAATAACAAAAAAGTAATGCACATTAAAATGTGTAAAAATGCATTGATGTATGTGATTTTCCGCACTTGTACAGGTTGTTTTTGCATTGTTTTTGCATTGTTTTTGCAATGTTTCAAAAAGATACATATATTTTCTTTTAAGAATTATTCATGTTAGTGATGTTTAGGCAGTTAAATATTTGTAATATCTGCAATTTGAATCATGGAACAGTTTTTTGTGTGCCATGCTAGGTGTATTTATGTATAACTTACTTACTTATTTATTTATCTATGCTATTCAGGTTTTTATTAATGTCTTTCAATGAATCTGGTGCAGTTTAGGTTAAACCTGCTAGTTCCAGTTTTTAACAGACTCATTTAACAGTTCATTAGTAATTATGTTAATTAATCAAATAACAATCAGCTTTGTATAAAAGGATGTTTTTAAACAGAATCATTATCTGATGAAGGTGGGGAGAATGCTCTCTACCGAAAGCGCTCATTTTTAATAAATTCAGTTCTGTTTGCTGTCGGTGCAGATATCGTGTTTTGGAGGTTTGATCTTGTCAGCACTTTGCCACTTGTGTGTTTTTCAACAGTTTATTTGGCTTTTCACTTCGTGAAGTCTGATCAGTACTTACATATTTTTTCTTTGAACTTGCCCACCAAATCTTGGTAGGAAAGAGCCAAAGGTTCATAGGTACTGGAAAAGTTAATATCCATGTTGATCCATCTTTTGAAATCAAACTCTTCCGCTGGATTACCAAAACCCAAATGCCCTTAATGAGGTTGTAAAACAAAACTAATTCCAGGGTTAGCAGCTCCAACCACTTATGAATTCTGAGTCATACTGCCATCACCTCCATGACCATTGACTTCAACTCCATTTCTCGATTGGCTAGGGTTCCAAAAAACTCTTGCTGATAACCCAGAAAAAGAAGGGAGGAGGTAGAAGTGCTCAGGGCTGAAACTTGAGTTCCCATGAACTGGACAACAATTCAATAAGATGAGTAAGTTCACCCTGTTTAACCGGAACCTCCATTTCTTTTGATGTAACAACTTCTTCCAAATTATCACCTCTGACTGACATGGTGCATGTGGAACAAAACTAAACCACCAAATAACTACTTGCTGTAGACCAGGAACCAAAACAGAACAAAAGCAAAACCACACCAATACGGTCAAGAGAATGATACACAAATTTAATAAAGAACAAAATTAAATAAAATAGTATAGGTTGAGTGCTTTCATATGAAGGTAACAGTCTTCATCAGAACAAATAAATTATGATAACCCCATCCTTTTATAATCCCTTATTAAACCCTTAGCCAATCAAAACCAGATAATGCTTGTTCAATGAGAAATGGAACTCATGCTAAAAATTGTACAAATCTGGAACTTGATTCATAATAACACATACATTTTTTTCTGCATAAAACTATATTAAATGTAATACTATACATAGTTAAAATGAAAATTCATAAAATCCCATAAATACGTAGTGATCCTACAACAATAGATAACCCTAATGATGTTGTTATATCAAAGTTTAGCCACCTTAAATTTTAATACACTGGAGATAGAAATGTTATCATTTAGCCTTGGAAGTTTGCCTGAATCTAATTTAAGTTGCCTCCTTATATTTAACTCTGGTCTCCCAAGGACCTTCCTTAGGACTAGGAAATACCTGTTCCAACACAAAGAAATGGAAGTTAGTAGAGGGACAGTGTTTAGTATGTTGGTAAAGTGCACTTCCTTAAAATTCTTTCCATTTTACATGTATAAAAACTGGTACAGGCCGTGCATGTAACCAGATAAACAACCCCACTGCTATTATAGTTTAAATGTCCTGTGGATTTAATAGGTCGCTCGCCTCCAAATAAAATTTGTTGGTGTTAATCATGAGCTCACATTGTGTATGAAACCCACACTTAAAAGAACCTAACTTTTCATTACTTCTTAAAGGGTTAACATCAACAGGGTGGTTCTCCAAAATTTCTTTTACATTTTTGCCCCTTTTCCATGCAAAAACTGAGGCTTCTGGAACATTTTTCTTCAATTCAGGAATGTCCGCTACCCCACACACACCAATATTTGTTAACAATCTTCTCAATATCTTTGAAATGGAAGTTAAAACTATAAGCAAAAGCTTTGTTGGGGGGGGGGTCTCAATGCCATAGTCAACAGGATGAATCTGCACATCTCCACCAATAATAGGTAAATATTTGGTGCTATGACCATTAATAACTTCCAATACCAGCTGATCAATCAATTCTAATGGATAACCCCTTTTCACAAACAACTACTAAACAAAATCATTTTTTTCAAGAAAAAATGATGTTCTGAAGTCATTCTGGCTGTTCTAATCATATGGTCTTTTATAATACCCTTCTTCTGATAAAAAGGGTGCTCACTGAGGTAGTGAAGGTAAGAGTTTGAAAAGGTGTCCTTCCAAAACACCTTCAAGTGAAATCTGCCACTTCTAGCATCCTTATAAAGGGTGCCTGACAATGACTTTGCTTTTATGGAGCTAGCCTATTTTATTTCTGCATGAATAACAATGAGCAATATGTAACTGTTACTTTGCTCCTGGGAGTTATGAAGTGACAAAACACAAACTCACTTTGCTTTGCTTTGCATGCCTTTACTAAGTCTAAAGATAATAAATATTTCTCATGACTGCAATGTGATATACTGCACTCTGTTTCTGGTTCACTAAGTTAGTAATTGGTTTTACTTCAGGTAGTTTCTGTTATGTAGGTCCTGCTTCCCTGAATAAGTCAGGCTGGTGTTTGTATTATAAAAAAGTGAGATTAGATACTCAGCGGAAACCAGGTCACTTCTTCCACTTATTAATTTTGCACTGCGGACTAATCTTAAGTAACCAGTTTTGTTAGGAAACAATACATTATTCAAAAATAACTTCCAAATAGTAATGAAATGTATGGTCACATGTAATTTGTATCCCAATGTATGCAAGTAGCCAAAAAAATAATTTGTATCCCAGTGTATGCAAGCAGGTAAGCATAAATAAATAAAGTGCCTCGCAGTTTGTTTACAGATTTGTTTTAATTAACATAAAATAAATAAATTATATTCACCATAAAACTGAAGTTGGAAGCATAAACAAATAACTAGGCATTCAGAGATTATGCGTAGGCTAATCTACAAAACCTGAGCAATGACCTGGCTGAATTCAAAATTCCCCTCCAACCTGATGACACCTCCCTCCCACAGATGCAGAATCCTTCACCACAAAATTATTTGCATGTGTGAGTAGCTGTATAGATGCATCTGTCCCCTATGAAGTCAGTTCAAAGCCAAATTCAAAAAATAAGCCCTTGTGGTGGAACCCAAATATATACATGCTCTGTAACAAAAGAAAAAGAACCACTGCATATAAAAATAAATGTAACTCTCAAAATGTCAAAAACGCTCTTGCTAATCTAAACAAGAAATTCCAGTCCCTGATCAAATCAAGCAAAGCTGGTAATAAGGTAAAAACAGCCACCCAGGCAGAAGGCAACCACCTTATTAAGTCATTCCAAGAAACCCTCACTCTGCAGAAAAGTCACACATTATCCCCCCACACAAAGAAGGAAATTCAACAGACATTACTAAGTTTAGACCTATAGTAATTTCACCCCTTTCCAAAATACTTGAAAAATGTATTCAAAAACAATTTCTAAACCATCTCCTTCAGGAAGAATTCTTATCCCCCACACCACATGGTTTCTGTCCTTCCCAGAGTACTAACACTGCACTTCTAACCTGTATAGATACTGTCTATAAAACTAGAGATAATGGCAAACTAGCCCTCTCCATATTTCTAGACTTGTCACAGTTTGTCACAGCAAACGTCTACTTCAAATGTCATTAGGTCTGTCAGCCCACCATTCTGTGGTTCAAAAGCTACCACTCCAATAGGTCTTAATCAGTAAAATGTCACTCCACCCTTTCTCCATACCTCCCAGTCACCAGTGGTATACCACAAGGCTCTATCCTTAGTCCCTACCTCTTTAACATTCTCACCAACACCTTCCACAGACCCATACAAAAGGCTTCCTTAATACAGTACACAGATGACTCCACACTCATTTGCACATCTGACATTGTGGCACACCTCCAAAAAATTGCACAGGAATCTTTAGCAGTGACTGAAATATGGTTATGTAACTTGCAGCTCATACTCAACCCTAAAAAAAAAAAATTACTACTTTTTCCCCAAATGTATCTCTCTTGTGAAAAAACACAATTTAAAGTCCTCTTTCTTGATAATACAACCTTTGAAGTCACTTCACATAACAAATTATTAGGGGATGATAGTAGGTTATAATCTTAAATCTGATCTGCATATGCAAAATTGTATAAGAAAAACTTATCAAAAACTAGGTATGCTTTATAGAGTCAAAAACTTTCCTACCAACACAACTAAAGATACACGTGCCACTACTTATCTCCTCCCCACACTTGTTTATGGTGCTCCCATCCTTACTAACATTCAGGCATCACAAAAATCAAAACTTGAACAATGCTATAACAAAGTTGCTAAATTTGAAGCAAATACCCCTTTCAAAACCCACCACTGTATAGCACTAAAAAGCCTAAACTGGTTAGAACTACTCCATCAACTAGAATATACACAGCTTCTTACCACATATAAACTTACCCAGAATACATCTGCCTGTGCTGTACTAAATAACATTCTACACAATTATGTTCCCAGTTAGTCATTATGATTCAATGACCAAAAACTCCTGTCTGTCCACAAAGCTTTCAAATCTACAGGCATTAAATGTACTCGTACCATTCTGCTATGGCCTGGGACTCTTTACCTGTATCCATCAGGTCAATACTCTCCCTCCAGTCCTTCAAAACCATTATGAAAGACTTTCTAGCCAAAAGCTGGTTCTGCCCTTGCTTAGCATCAAAATAAACTATATCCCTAAATAGGGTGGCACTGTGGTGCAGTGGCTAGCATTGTTAACTCACAGCAAGAGGTTCCTGTGTTCGATTGCCATCTGCAGTGCCTTGGTGTGGAGTCTGTATGCCCTCCCTGTGTTTGCATGGGTTTCCTGTGGATGCTCTGGTTTCCTCCCATATTCCAAAGACATGCATTATGTGCAATGGAAACTCTAAATTGACCATGTATGTGTGTGTGTGTGTGTGTGTGTGTGTGTGTGTGTGTGTGTGTGTGTGTGTGTGTGTGTGTGTGTGTGTGTGTGTGTGTGTGTGTGTGCGCAAATGTGTTGTGTGACTGAACAACCATGGCAGGGACAGCCACCTGGTGGTATAAACCTTGGCTCTAGATGACTGTCCCTGTTGAAATGACACTCTGAAGGAGTTGTGGATAGATGGAACCTATATCCCTAAATATAAACTAATACCTGTTCATACCTTACTCTCACTTCCTTACTTTTATCAATTTCCCCTCCCCTGGCTTTTTCTAAATATAGCATAAACCTGTATTTCTTTCACATTATATTGCAATTCTTGTTTGTATTATACTAACTTACCTTTAATTTATCAATAAACTGGTTAAAATGTCCCGAAATATCAAATTGTTGTCTTATAACTTGTATCTATTCTTAACCAATGTTTTCATACATGTCTAATTTGGTATAATTATTTAAACTGTAGTTGTTTTTGTATTATTTTTAAAGATTGTAAAATTATTGTTCTTAAAATATTTTGTAATACTTCGGAGATTTTCCTCTCTGAACCTCTGCTGAAAATGGACTACTATCTAGTTGCACTTTCTAGAAAACCAAATGTCAATAAATGCATAATAAATAATAAATAAAGCCTTCTTTAACTATATTAGAAACCTCACAAACAATACCCAGCACTGCATAGAGCTAATAGTTAATGATGTCACATACTCAGACCCTGAAGACATAACCAGTCTACTAGCAGATAAATTTAGTTCAGGCGTCACACACACCCTCCCCACAGTCTCAGGTCACATACCCACATCTACACCCCTCAAATCTCTATAAAACGAGTCCCAAGAACACTCTCCAAGGTCAGGAACACTGCTTCTATGGGTCCAAATAACATTGCAGGCTGCCTACTAACAGACCTGAAAGAGAACCTGTCAGAACTTCTACAGAGGCTGTTCAACATCATTCTCCAAAGAGGCTTTCTGCTTAATGAATGGAGGACAGCAACAATTGTCTCCTTGCACAAAGGTAGCGATTCAACAGACCCAGGTAATTGTATACCACAAAAAAGAGACCAGCGAGAAACCAATTTTTATTTATTAAAACAAGATGAAACATGGAATAAAACACAAAATAAAGTGCTCTAGCGCCTCGGCTCTAACAAGCCTTTTACAGAGTATGTTCCATATGCTTACTCCTTCCTCTTAAATACCCCATCTTTTTAATTAACAATTAATCAATCAAATAAGTAATTGCAGTCCCCTGTTGAGACAGCTAATTATAAAAAACATTTCCAATTACATTCTTTATTTAAATCTATTGGAAAAAGAGTGTTAAATATTAAAATTAGAATTGATTCTTTTTTCCTTTGCTGCTTTTTAACATTACTTAACATTATTTTTTTTGTGGCACTTATTCCAAAATTGTCGCTTGAAACCCACATGGATCCCCATCATGTTTTTGCAAAAAATGCACAGCTACAGAGCTATATTAATTTCCTTTTCTTGTGTCCCTGATATGCTCCTTCAGCCTTACTGCAAAACTTCTCTTACTCTCACCTATATAATATCTTCCAAGTGGGCATTTGACACTATAAATCACCTTTCCTAAAAGTTTTTACTATTAATATTTGGGAAGCATCTTACTATAAAAGGGCATCCTGTGCATCTTCCACAGCGAAAAGTTCCTCTCTGAGTTACAATGTTCAACCCCCTTTCCATGGGTAAGCTGAACTTCCCATGCACCAAAACAGCTGTGATGCTTTTCATATAACGAATTTAAGCGTGCATCCCTCACTACAATGTCCCAACTATATTTTACTAACTCTGCCAATATTTTATTAACAGTATACTTCATAACAAAAATATTGAAGCCTGCATTTTCTTTCCTTCCTGTATTTCATTCCTTTCTCCCCATGGCTCTTATATTTACTTTCTTTACAGCTTCCCTTACTATATCATTTCCATATGCCCTGTTAATGAACATTTTTATAGCCTTTCCATTTCTTCTTCATATTCTCTCGCTTCACTACACAATCTGTCTATTCTTAGAAACTCCCCTAATGGGATTGATTCTATAGTGTGAGGGGGATGGCAACTTGTGCCATGCAAAATGTAATCAAATTGTTCAAACTTTCTGTGAATTTTTGTTTTGATGCTACCATTGCTAATTCCTTCTATAGTAACATCTAGATAGTCCATCTTACTACCTTGCTGTAAGCCATCAAAACCTATGCCAAAACTGTTGTTATGTAGGCTGTTTATAAATTCTGGGACCTGATCATGACTCCCTTCACATATAAAAGTCAAATCATCTATAAACCTATAATACTTTTTCACATATTAAAAAAAAACATTATTATAAACATATAAATTCTCAAAAAATCCCATAAACAAATTGGCATATAAGGGGGCAAACACAGCCGTCATTGCTGTTCCTTGTAACTGTTTAAATAATTCCCAATTAAACTCAAATATATTATTCTTTAAACAAAAATAAATGAAATCTAATATATAATGCGTACTGGGGTTGTCACCTAAGAAATATAAAACAGCCTCCAACCCAGACTTATGTTGAATACTTGTGTACAGGCTGATGATATCTATTACGATAAAGTACCTTTCTTGATTCCAGCCTACAGTTTTTATTTTGTCTTTAAAATCAAATACATCCCTAATATAGGATGGCACTTTAACCACTTTATTTAATACATATCGATGTATCAAACATGAAATATTACATGTAAAGTATCCACAGACTGCCACTATGGGACGGTCTGGTGGATTATTTAAACTCTTATGTATCTTGGGTTCACAGAAGAAATGAGCCATTGAACAATTACCGCTACTAAACTTATGCTCTGTGTCCTCATATGAGAAGTAATTTAATCTGAGGCCCTTGTTTAGAAGTGCCTTATATTCAGCCAATGATTTATTATACACATCTAAATCCGCTTTTACATATACCTCTTCATTTTCTAAATGATTATAACACATTTTGAGGTAGTGCGTAAAATGCATGGCGACTAGTTTTCCCCCTTTGTCTGATGGTTTAAAGATCAGTTCCTTTCTATCGCTTAAATTATTTAAACTTTTCCATTCTTCTTTACTTAAATTATATTGAATTTCATTTTTCTTTTTACAATATCCCTCATATTCCTTTTCCACACCATAACTTACAAAGGAAGAGAATTGTTGTATTACATCATTCCTAAATGGTGGGATGAAGTCACTTCTACGAGAAATATTTTCTGTATTCAGTTTGCAGTAGGCATTAGCTTCCAATTCTGAACTGCAAGAAATGTAACTATCCTCACTTTCCATTAAATCAGTTTCACTATCTGAAACTGTTGACTCTATCCTATTTTCACTATAGTAATTAAATAAATGCAGCTTCCAAACAAATTTGAACACTTCCACTTTCATTTCATGCAGTCTGGGTAATGTTGGTACAAATTTCAAACCCTTATTCAAAACCCATAATTCATCATTTGTTAAATAACACCCCAACAAATTTACTACATAATCAATATTATTTCTACACATAGTCTCTTTACCCAGGTAATTATTGACTCATAGGTCTGATCAGCATCATCTGTAAGGCTATGGCGAGAGAGGATCATTATGAAATTAATAAAGAAGGACATTGGTAAACTATAAACTCTTGACCCAAGCCACTTTGGTTATCTCAAGGGTGCATCCTGCCTGCTTAATCTTGTTGACTTCTTTGAGAAGGTTACAGAAGCAATAGATAAGGGAAAAACAGTACACATTTCATATTTAGAGCTCATAAAGGCATTCATCACCATCCTCCTCTCAGGTAATATTGATAAACTGTCCCAGCAGTATGTTACTCCTTATGTAACTCTTTGGATAGGAAATTCTCTCACAAATGGAACCCAGGAAATTAGGGTAGGTGGCAGTTCTACCTCCTCCAAAAGACCTGTCACTAGTGGTCTACCCAGGGGTTCAGCTCTTGGGCCACTCCTCTTTGGCATTTACTTCTCAAAAGTCAAAGCTGGTCAAGTCTGCAGATGACTGTTATCTTGGTGCCATCCTAAGCTCTTCCCAGGACTCAAAGATCTTCTACCAGGGCCTTTCTCAAACAAATAGCTGATGGTATAACCAATGGCTAAAATTAATTCCCCAAAAATGTATAATAGTCTCTTCTGGTAAGCACAATGTCCCCTGTAACTATCACATTAACAATACACCCCTGAAAATTGATTTGGTTGTTAGAAACCTGAGAACCTATGTCAACAATAAAATGCCCTTCATTCATCATGTATCCACAATTGTAAGAAGGTCCTTTTTCATTGCACAACCTATTAGTAAAGGTATGGCGACCAGTTTCAGGGATGTGATCAGTCCAGTGTACTTACCACTTATTAAGCCAATCACTGAGTATAATATCCACTTTGGTATGTACCAGTCCAAGTACTTAACACAACTTGAAGGACTACAGTGCTGTCTCACCAAGAAAATCAAGGGCCTAAATCATAAAAAAACTACACTGACCATCTCAAAGTCTTGTCCCTGTTCACAGTATTATACAGTCTATGGATCCCTGCCTTGAGTACAGAGCTTCAGCTGACCATATCCTCTCTGATCTACTGCACATCTACAAGCCCAATGCTAGAATAAACACCCACTCAAGAGATCTTAATCTCTTCTGCAACATAAATGCAATGTGTTGAAGAGATAGATATGTATCACAGAGAATACCACTTATTTGGAATCATCATCTTCTCCACATAAGGCAAATTACTTCCTTTACTCCATTCAGACATAATCTGGAGGAATGGATGGCTGGGGAACAAATTTGCCCCTGGTTTAGCACTCTTGTCAATTATGGATAGGTGTAACATGTAAATGTTCTGCTTGGTGCTGGGTTATTTGTACTTAAATTATAAGAGCTAAAATCATCAGGGGAATGTCGGGCTAAGCTTCTAAAGATCTCACAAATAAATGGCCTAGTAAGTACCTATGAACCTATCAGCTTAGTCCCTCTTGCCTACCAAACATCACCCTCTTCAATAGAGCTTGAGGTCACACTGGACCCAATCAGAGGGGGTCATCATCTAAGCTTTCATGAAGGGAGTTTGGCTGTATTCTTTGCTATACCAAACCAAGACACTCCTCATTTCAGTGGTATAAGGTTGGTCTTCACCCCCCCACAAGACGGGATCACCTGAATTTAAGGAGGGACACTAATTGACCCTATGCCAGGGAACTACTTAGCTGCTATGCCTCACTGTCCATCTGTATGTATATCACCAAAGCGTGCATGCACAATACCTGACCTGTGATGCATGTGCTGATTTCCACTTAATGTGATGTGTGCCAAGGTCATTCTGTGACCCTTCATACTGCTGCAGCAAGCCCTGGCATCCACTAGAGGACACAGGTGCAGTGAGATGATCCATGCCCCTCCCTCAAGATGGGTGCATTAACAGCAGCAGACACAAGAGCTGTTCATTTCTAACTCTCCCAATGACAGGGTCCTGACTCATTGGGCCGGATTCACGATGGCTTGCACGGAGTCTAAGAGTAGACTCCCTGCAGCCATCATGTCCAATGAGTGATCCACGAACAGCCTGTAGGGGCATGTAAGAGAGCTCCTAACATGTCTCCTACACAGAGAGGGCTGTGATATGCAAATTACCTCACTTGCAGCCGAAAGGCATGCAAATGAGGTAAATTTGCGATCCAGGAAGCACAAACCTGTCCGTGTAGGAGCCGTGTTAGCTGCAGAAATGTACTCAGTTGACAACTGAGTACCATTCTGCAAATACCACAATGGAGCCTTGTCACCTCCAAATAAAGGTTGCATATCTTCCAGGAAGCATGCCAATGGCCAAATATGTGGCCACTGGCAACGTACCCACATTCAAAATTAAAATAAAAATGTTTAAATGTAGTGCAGCGCCGCACAAATGGGCTGCACTGCAAAAAAACAGAAAAATAAAAATTTAAAACCCACAAATGTGGGTTTTATGAAAACCATCAATTTACAATGTAAGGGAATAGCAGGCTGAAAACAACATGGCCACCGAGTATGGGTTGCTAAGGGGCGAAGCTCAGTGTAAGACATGTAACTAAGCATTAGTAGGCAATCCTATGTAAATGAGTGTTAGGATACTGAATCGCACTTTTACATAGCAAATGAGCACATTCCCTGGAGTGTAGGAGTAGGATAAGGAGAGTAACAGAGTAGGAGATAGGTGACATCACAGGGGGGTATGTATGAAAGAAGTGAAGCTCATTGGAGCAGAGTGGCATGTAAAAGCTGTCAGTTAGACATCATGAAAAGAGGTGTGTCAACAGGTAGACAAGGGAAAACCAAGAAATGGAAGGTGTACACTGTGGACAACACCAAAGTTTCTTGCTGAGCATGCATGTGCGTGTGTGCATGCTGGGAAGCCTGAGTAAGATGGAGTGCACGCGTGTAAGCGTGAGTGCGCGCATTTATGCCGGAGTAAGCATGTAGAAGCCTGTTTAAAGATTTGTAAGCGTGTTTGCGCTGGTGTGTGCGCATTTTACCCAAATAAGCAAGTTGTAGTCCACCTAAGCATGTGTGCGCACGTGTTAGCTGCTGTGCGTGTGTTTGCCCCTGTATGCGTGTCACTCCCCCCTGAGGAAACAGACAGGAAAAGGAAGCACAACAAATTGTAGGAAGCTACCAGGGAATATTAGCAAAGCTAGCAGGTGAAAACAATCAAAATCAGGCAATTACACAGGCAGAACAGTAGCCCAGCCCAGCACTGAAAACTCTGCAAACAACAGTGCAGTATGTGTCTCTCAAGAGACACTGCAACACTGGAGTAAGATACTAGAAGTGAAAACTGAAAAAGTTTCACTCAGACAAAAAATGCTAGGGGCTGCCATAGCTGTTATAAGGTGATATATGCAACATGCTGAGGGTGGTGGCAATGCAAATGCTGCTGGACAACCCACAGTGAGGAGACGCAGAAGAGTGTACAGGCCCAGGTCACCTACCAGGGGTTACATGAGCTGGAGATAGTGGAGCGCTATAAAGTGGACAGAGACCTCCTGCAGCAAACTGTTGAGCTGTGCAGGCCATGCCTCACACACAGAACCAACAGAGGGGAACCCATCCCAGTGGAAACCAAGGTATGTGTTGGCCTAAGAATACTAGCAACAGGCATCTTCCAGAGACCAACTGTTGATATGATGGGGATATCACAGGCATCAGCATCCAGGGTACTGCACCAGTTCCTGCATGCCATGTCAGCACATGTCGGTGATCATGTATATTTCCTCAATTCCCATGAGGTATTGGCCAGCAATATGCGTCTCTTCCAGCAAATAGCGGAATACCCTGAGGTAGTTAGTGCAATAGACTGCATGCATATATACATCAAAGCACCAGCCGGTGAGCGGGGTAGGGCCTACATTAACCGCAAGGGCTTCCCCTCTATCAACTGCCAGGTTGTGTGTGATGCCCAGGGCATAATAATGAATGTGTATGCTGGCTGCCCTGGAAGCTACCATGATTCCCATATCTGGCATCTGACGCAGTTGTACCAGACATTCGCAAATGGGGACATCCCACATGGTCACCTATTGGGGGATGCTGGCTATGCAATGGAGCTGTGGCTGATGACACCCATCAGAAACGCACACACACCTGAACAGGAACACCATAATGAGGCACACGCACAAACACGTAATGTAATAGAGCATGTGTTTTGGGCTGCTCAAGTCACGGTTCCAGTGCCTGGACACATCTGGTGGAGCCTTGCAGTACTCACCAACTACATGTACCCAAATTGTCATGGTATGTGCTATGCTACATAATATGATTCTGTGAAAACAGCTGCAGCAGGACAAGCATAGGCCCAGCCCAAACAGCCCCCCACCATTGCCAAGGCCATAACAGGCAGAGCGTGACCCGGAGGAGGAACAACCTGAGCCTGCCCCAGTAGGCAGAAGGAGGCGTGCCCAGTATGCCTTGGCCTTGGCAAAGAGGCAACGCATAGCACATACACTGGCACAGTAGGAACCCTGGAAATGATACCTCTCTCTGACTCACACATATAGTAAAAGGGATGCCTAAGTTGACACAACCTGCTTTCAAACATGTACAGGGAGTGTAGTATGTGCATCCAACATAGGCAGCCCTGCAGCAACACCTGAGGCATGATTGCCATGTGTTAAGCATTGTAACACCATGTAGTATATGCAGACTTGATGACCCATGAGTAACATCCTACCCTCACCAAGCATGATGCCACAATATGAAGACAAGATGATCAATTACAACAATTAGCTTAAGTATTGTTGTTAGTCAAAGGGGATCCAATGCCTGTCAGCCTGGGATGACATGCTGAGCAAGACACGATGCTCCGCCAGGGATGGCTTGCACCTATCACCCCTGGCCTTTTGGATACTGGCAAAGGCTGTTGTCACCCCCATAGTGCCTTGAATAGGTAAGGCTCAAAACACAAACCCACCTCCACAGGTATCACAGGGGATACGAAACTAGAAGTAATGCTACTCAATGCCAGAAGTCTAAACTGCAAGATGCATACAGTCTAAACTCTCCTCAGCATGGAGAATGTTGATATCTGTGCAGTAACAGAAACCTGGTTCAAAACTCCCATTAGCACCCTAGCACTACCAGGTTACACCTCATACCATGCTTTACAGCCCCAAAACATGGAGCAAACTACAAAAGGAGGGTGAGTATCAATAATTGTCAAGGATACCCACACCCCCAGGTTGGTGCCACAGCATGAAGCAGCACAGACTATCCATGTGCAAGTAACAGTGGCTAAAACTGCCTCCCAGTTCGTAGCCTGCTACAGACCACCCTCCTAAATCCAGAAACCCCACTTGGCCTACTTGAGAACACATGAAAATATGAAGGCCTCTCCAAACAACATTATATTGGGTGACTGCAACTACCCAAACATAGACTGGGAGCATTATTCTAGCTCCAACACCCTAGGCCAAAGGTTCCTAGACTTCATAAACAGAAATGCTATGGAACAACTTGTCACCACTCCCACAAGAGGGGTAAACATACTGGACCTAATAATCACCAACATGGGGACTCTATGGCCAAGATGAGAAGTGTATCCCTCACTGGTAAGATCAGACCATACAGTAATCTCGCTGGATATTCACATCCTGACCCCAGTCCCTGGCCAGAAAACCACAGTGAAAAACATGTGTGAAGCAAATTATGCACTCCTCCAAACTGAGGTGGACTCCATTAAAGCCCTGGTGCCTGTGGAAAATATGGCCCAGACCTCAGAACCCTTTATGAATGCATTCTATGAACACCTTCAGGAATGCATGGATTATGCAATCCCATATAAAACCAGGACCCAATCCTCCAAAGGTAGGCATCCTGTCTGGTGGACCCCAGCCATTAACAAACCATGCAAGAGAAGGAGGAAGCTACTACATGACAGAGCAAAACCCAAAAAGGGAAGGCATCACTGATCAAAATTATGACAAAAAACTATGGCCACACATAAAATCCTCTAAGGCCAGCTGTGAGATAAAAATTGTACAGGACACTAAGGATAATCACAAGGCTTTCTTTACTGATGGTAGGAACCTGGGTGGGAATTCCCAGATATGCTCAGAATTAGTCCAAAATGACAAACAATACACCAAACCCAAAGACATTGCCAACATCCGACCTGACAGGTTCAGTGCAAACTCCCCCCCCCCTACCAAAAGGCCAAATATCTATCCCAGCAGAGTGCTGGCCCCCTGACATCACAGATGCTCAGGTAACAGCCAGCATCTCTAAAGCAAAACACACAGCATCAATGGGACCAGATGGTGTCCCGGGCTGCATCCAACATGAAGTCCAAGAAGAATTGAACACCAAATAAAACTACTGCTCAATCTCAGCCTTACCACAGAATATGTACCCAAACAGCAGTGTACAGCAACAGTGGTCCCTCTCCACAAAGGTGGTGCCTGAATGGACCATGCAAACTATCACCCCAGAATCCTGACTAGCATGGTCTGCAAAGGTATGGAAAGGATCATCATGGACCTCAGAAATAAAGATATTGGGGACCTACAGACACTGGACCCTACCCAGTGTGGCTTTCTTAAGGACAGATCCTGCCCCTTAAACCTGGTTGAGTCATTTGAAACAGTCACCAAGGCCATTGATGAGGGGAAGGTGGTCCAGACAGCCTACCTGGACCTTGCAAAAGCCTTCTATACAATACCCCACTTGGTCATTACAGATAAGCTCATCAGCTTAAATATAAACCCCTATGTCACTAGATGGGTTGCAAACCAGCTCAAGGACAGAACTGACAGGGTCAGAAATGCTGGAGCCATGTCAGAGTCCAAACCAGCTGCAACTGGCATCCCACAAGGCTTGGTCCTGGGACCCCCCTTGTTTGGTATATATTTCTCGGAGGTACAGGCCAACATGGAAGGCCTGTGTCTGAACAAGTTTGCAGATGACTACAAACTGGGCGCCATATCTGACCCTCCAGCTGACACAAGCATCTTACAAAAGGGCCTCATAGAAACAGACAACTGGTGCCACAGCCATGTCATCAAGCTAAACACAAAAAAGTGTATAGTCATCCCCTTTGGAAAAACAGTAAGTGCCCACCAATTACCACATAGGTGGTAACCCATTAAGTACAGAAGAAGTAATAAGAGACCTGGGGACACAAGTTGATCTAAATCACGCATTTGACAACCATGTGGCTGTAGTGGTTATAAAAACATTTCATATACCCACCTAATCATGAAGGTATTTACATCTAGATCAGGGGAGGTCATCATGCCTCTTCAGTCATCCTTCATCAGACTCACAATTGAGTACAATGCCCCTTGTGGGATGTACCTTAGCAGACACCTCCAGCAACTGGAAAGACCCCAAATCTGCCTGATTAAACAAACTGCAGCTCCACACAGTGGCATACTGGCTGCCCAGAGGCGATCTGTGCCTGATGTATAAAGCCATGTCCAACCTGGAATCAATGCACATGCTGCACCTTGTAAAATCTGAATCCCATTGAACTATGCACATGAGAGACCTGAACCTCAGCACTGAAATAATTAGGACATGCTGTAGTGATTGATCCATAACCCAGAAGCTCCCTCCACTCTTGAGTAAATTCACAGTCCAGGATAGCCAGAGAGTCCCTCATTGACTCTCTTCAAGAGGAATCTTGATGAGTGGATGGCAGATTGTAGGTTTACCCGGGGTATCACTTTTATGTCACAGTTAGACAGAGGCACAGTATACTAACCTTGAAATATGTCATGGCAAACTACAGTTAAAATGTGTGTTGAAGGACAAACACACTCTGACTAGGATTAGAAATGCCCTAGGGCACATAGCCTAATGTTTGTCAATGTCCACCCAAGTTGCGGAATACACTAGTAATGTTGGACAAGCCTGGTTTAAGTAGGCCATAGCTGAACAAAATGCAACATGGTCATACCTTAGTCTGGTGTGCTCAGTATGAATATTTAAAGCAGTGATGGGACTCAAACCCAGGATACTGTGCACCAGAGTGAAAGGACTAAACCACTACATTATGACAATATTACAGTGTTTGGTCAGTATGAAAGAATGTTGACAAGTGTATGCAAACTGTCCAATGGAAACCCTGCAGGCACAGCATAATCCCTATTGGGTTCAGACACAGAGCAGTTGGGCAGCAAGAACACAACATGACTTCCAACACACACACTATAAATGTCAAATATTGTTCAAGTTCACACACAACCACAAATGTAGTGGACCTCAGATCTCAACATATGGAAAGGTCACACTGGGCATGCTCACACACTTTGATAAATGAGACATATGTCAGGCAACAAACCATGGAAAGCCCGAACTGGGCATGCTCACACACTTAGGCCATGTCTCAGTATAGCAGTCGGCCACACATATCTGGCATTTGTATGTGTTAAGCCAGGAACCTCCCACAATACAGCAATCTGCCCAGTGCACACAGTTAAGTGACAACAGAGACATAAGTAATATACTGGAACCCTGCCATGATCAAACATCTTCCACAGATACACAAGCTGTTCATAGAAACAGGGAAAGCTATGGCAATAAAGACCTGCAAACAGTTTATCAGCAACAAATATTGTGCATCCCAAACATAAACATATGGGTGCAGAAGTCGATACTAGGCTGTTTGCCCTAGGGAATACATAAGCCTAGCCAGAATGTATTTGGTGTCTGCCTCCCCAGTACAGTAGCCTACTGTGCCTCTGTAAAGTAGGTCACAGAAGGCACCATTTAAGGCTAGTTTGCTGTGCCTCCGTCAGGCAGGGACACAGTGGAGATCCCAGGGGTTGAATTTGCAATGTCACATCCATGTGGCTGGAGTTTGCTGGAAGAGGGTTGGCGAGGGGCTGTGTCTAACATTAACTGGGATTCAATTCCAGACTGAGCAGAGCCTTATCTGTAGTGTCTGGGCAATTTCACTGTCAAAACTTGCAAGTGATGATTTTGAGGGATTGAAGTGTCCTGCCAATACTGTTCAGAGATGTCCTCCCTCTGTGGGATATTGCTCTGTTATGTATTAGCTCCCTCCTTCTGTTGTACAGCTTATATATGGCTGGTGTCAACCAGACAGGTCTCCTGTTGTGGAGGAGTCTTGGTTTTATTTGGGATAGCATGATCAATGAAAACCTGCAGGTGCTCATAGAATGCATTTGTAAAGGATTCTGCAGATTGGGCTGTATAATCCTCCAGCACAGGGCCTTTGAAGTATTCCACCCCAGTCTTCACAAGTGCAAAGTCTGCTTTTGAGAAATACTTTGTTAGCAGTGATTTCTTTGCCTGGGGGTGAGGATGGGATATGGACGTCCAGGGAAAGTTGGTTATGGTCATATCTTAACAATGGTGGTCTACCTCTGGTGTGGAACATAGAGTCCCCATGTTGGTGATGATCAGGTCCAATATGTATTCCCCCTTGTGGCTGTGGTGACTGGTTTTGCCATAGCACATGGATTCACAAATTGTAGTGGCTATAGGGTGATGTTGTTGAGGCCGGAGTAGTTCCCCCAGTCAATATTCCTGTACCTGAAGTTAACCACTGTAATGGCGTATGTGAACACCTTCATATCCTACACTGTTCCCAGGGAAGCCAAGTGTGGTTCCTGGATATGGGGGGGGTGGTCTGAACTACACACCAAACCAAAAGGCAGTTTTGCACAATGGTAGTTGTATATGTATGGCCTGTCATGCTTAGTGCAGTGGTAACAACCCAGAGGTGCGTGTATCTGTGATGTATATGGATACACTCCCTGGTTGTGTTGTGTGTTACAAGTCCTGTGTTCACGAAGCATGGTAGAAAACATAACCAGGCAGTGCTGATGTGCATATGTGACCCTGAACTAGGCATCTGTTAATGCATATATATTGTTATCCCCCATACTGAGGGATAGTAATAGATGTACATACCTCTTTGTAAAAACTGATGTCAGCACCCTA
The DNA here is from genome assembly GCF_019279795.1 of Protopterus annectens. Lineage (NCBI taxonomy): Eukaryota > Metazoa > Chordata > Ceratodontiformes > Protopteridae > Protopterus > Protopterus annectens. The sequence goes on from NC_056726.1 coordinate 387,961,547, forward strand.
TAAATACTGCAGGAGAAGAAAAGCCACCCAGTAATGTGAATAGCGCGCTGCGCTAATGCGTTTCTCTTAAGTGTCATAACATAGTTAGGTAGGGGTTTGAATCCTACAAAAGCCATGTGTGTGTTTGTCAATGTGTGGTGGGTTTTGCTTTTATTATTGTATGACATATAATTATAACAGTAATTGCAATGCACACATCAGGTATGTGTGTGCCACATACAGATATGTACCTGTGACCTGCAATAGTTCCTATGTGTGAAGCCTGCCTCATATGAATACAGTTGTTACCTTTGCCAGCATGTGCTGCAGATTCCCAGACCGTACGTCATACATGTATGTTAATGACAATGCAGGCTACTGCAGTGATCTGTGTCCTAGGCCAACTGGGTGACACACAGTCATGAAAGCTGTGATATATTAATGTGGGTGAGGGTTCATGTCTGGAGTATATGTCACACATGTTATAACACAGCAAAGTCTGTGAGTAATGGACATGCAGTGTAGGTGTATGGCAACTGTTGCTGATATGCATAAAGACACCTGCTTGCTTAGGCGATACACCAAGGGACTGCACAATACCTTTGGAAATGTGAATATCACAGGATAGACAAGAAAATACTTGTCCATATGTACACACCATTACCCGTTCTACATGATGGGTGCTGCCACCTACATTGTACTATTGGAATACTATGTTAAGTACATGCTGATGACAAAGTTACAGTTGTGTTTCAGTAATAGAGCATGGCTTGGACAACAGGTATCTGTCTGTATGATACCTTTGTGGTGGTCATGTGTGTCATGTGCAGAATGCATTGTAGGCCACTGTATGCATTTCCAGTTGTGGATGAACATATCCCCAGTGTATTGGCATGTATGTGAGACTGCTATATGGCAAACAGTATTCTTCCCAGGGATGTGTCGGGCTCAGTAAGAATGGCTACATGGTATAGTGTAGTACTGCAGAGATATCACTGACACTGGGTTTCATACATCTGTGTATCAGTGGAGGATACATCATATAATAGGTTAATAGGTTCATACTAGGCTATCTGCCCTAGGGCAGTTATAAGCCTAGCCAGACTGTGTTTGGCTTTTGCCAACCATTTTAAATGTATTTTGCTATGGCCTTTTTCCAGGTTAGTATACTCTGCCTCTGTGTAACAGTGACACAGAAGTGAGACATTTGTGCTGAACCTGTCAGCAATGATGTTGGCAATGTATGTGGCTTACGTGTATTCTTTGTCATTTAGGACTACTACTGAGCATATCTGGGAATTCCCATCCAGATTCCTAACATAACTAAAGAAAGCCTTGTGATTATCCTTAGTGTCTTGTGCAATTATTCTCTTGAAGCTGGCCTTAGACGATTTTATGAGTGCCCGTATTTTGTTCCAAATACTGATCAGAGATGCCTTCCCTTTGTGGGATATTGCTTGATCATGTAGTAGCTACCTCCTTCTATTGTTGTCTGTTATGTCGCTGGGTCCACCAGAAAGGACGCCTGTCTTTGGAGGATTGGGTCTTGGTTATATTTGGAATTGCATGATCTGTGCATTCCTGAAGGTGTTCATAGAATGCGTTTATAAAGGATTGAGCAGTGTGGGCTGTATTTTCCACAGGCCTGGGGGCTTTGAAGGATTCCACCTCTGTCTTGGTTTTGAGGTGTGTGGAATATGCTTTAGACAACTTTTTCACTGTGGTTTTCTGGGCAGGGGCTGGTGTTGGTATGTGAATATACAGTGAGATTACTCTATGGTCTGATCTTACAAGTGAGGGATACACTTCTGGTCTGGAGCATAGAGTCCCCATGTTGGTGATGATCAGGTGCAGTATGTCTTCCCCTCTTGTGGGAGTGGTGACAAGTTGTTCCATAGCATTTGAGTTTATGAATTCTGGGAACCTTTGGCTTAGGGTGTTGGAGCTACAGTAATGCTCCCAGTCTATGTGTGGGTAGATGAAGTTGCCCAATATAATGTTGTTTGGAGAGACCTTCATATATTCATGTGTTCTTAAGTAGGCCAGGTGGGGTTCCTGGGTTTAGGAGGGTGGTCTGTAGCAGACTATGAACTGGAAGGCAGTTTTACCCACTGTTAGTTGCACGTGGATAGTCTGTGATGCTTCATGCTGTGGCACCAACCTGGGGGTGTGGGTGTCCCGGACAATTATTGATACTCACCCCCTTTCGTAGTTAGTTCCATGTTTTGGGGCTGTAAAGCATGGTATGAGGTGTAACCTGGTAGTGCTAGGGTGCTCTTGGGAGCCTTGAACCATGTTTCTGTTACTGCACAGATATCAACATTCTCCATGCTGAGTAGAGTTTGGACTGCATGCATCTTGCGGTTCAGATGTCTGGCAGTGAGTATCATTACTTCTAGTTTCTTATCCCTTGTGATACCTATGTAGGTGGGTTTGTGTTTTGAGCCTTACCACCAGAATGCAAACCATTTACATTGGTAAACTGTATGACCCACAGCATACTGTCAAACCATGTCATACATACATGTGACCCCAGGTGAGACATATGTGTAGTACAACACAAAGTGGCCACCAATAAGAACTACAATGTATGACTACTGTGTCACATGGTGCATGTCATCCTTGCCATGTGTGCACTACGCATCTACATGCAGAGAATGCAACTCCACCTTGTTCACAAATGTACACCTGCAACTGTGTGCTGCAAACATCACACATGTACTGTCCAGTCCACAACACATGCAGGCACAGGTACACACAACTGCCATGTGGCACATGTGCAGACATTACACTTTTGGAATTAACACTGGTGTATAAAAAACTACAATGGCAATCATAGTGTTAATGCATCAGGCATGCTGGGATATACCAACAATGATATCATTACACTGTACTGTTAACAACATGATAATATTACTACAGTGCTATGTAGTCACCCTGTGCATCAGCACCATGCTATCCTGTTCCTGCATCAATATTACAGGTTGCAGGAGGTGGCACAGTTTCATCATATGCACAGGGTGTGTACTTGGTTTGCCAGAGTCTGCCATTGACACATCCAATCGACATGTATGTGTGTGTGTTAGTGAGGGACAACAGTACAACATGGGGCAATGTTGATGCAGTGTGTGTGTGTATGTGTTAGCCCTAGGTGTTAGCATTATGCATGTGTGTATGCATGCACACAGTTCCACCACATGGCTGCCATATACAGGTGTTTGTGGACAGCCACAGACTGTACCTGCCAGGTCATACAGATGACTGTCTCTGGCCATGGACACGGTACCTGTGCCTGGCAGGGGTGCTACGGACAGTATCAAGTTCTAAGCCAGACTGGGTACTGTCATCAGAAGCAGTGGGTTGCTGACTGGACACATGTCCCTGCTGGGACTGTCCAGAGCCATGTGCACGTGGTCTTCTAGGACGGTCTGAGGACAGCACAGACCCAGCATTGCTGGGGCTGGTACTGGCACTGTGGGAGCAGCTGCGGGTTTGTTGTCGTCCACGACGACTGCCAGCTGCTGATGTTGCTGGCATACTTCGATGCCTCAACCATCCTGCATTGCCCTGGCTCATGGACATGAAGTTGTGGAACAGATCAAATGTGTCCCCCCAACGTCTATCAATGACCTCGCCGACAGTATGAATGGCAGCCGCAACGTCACACATAGTGTCATTCATAGCAGTGCAATGTGCTCTAAGCTCCCTGAGACCCTGTCTGGTGTACCGTTCCATATGTGCCTGTGCCTGCATTACAGCCCGGAACATAGCTGAGGTTGAAAGACCTCTGTGGGCATGTCTGACAGGGGCAGTACAATCACGGATGCTCATACGAGAACCCCTGGACATCTGCCTGTGTGGTACCATGTCAGGACTCTGGCCATGGCTGCTGTGAGGGGATGCATGTGCCACTGATACCACATTACCCTGGTCAGTGCCCACTGTATGCTGTCCCTCAGCTAAGGACATTGGTGACAATGGATGTATCGGCAGGATGACTGTGCACATTGATGGGGTTGACTGCTGTGTACTGTCGATTAGCTGACCAACAACAGACTCTGTCACACCTCCCTGTGCCATTACACATGTATCACCATTATCACTATCACCGGCAGTGGCTTCAGGTTCCCTGCTGCACGCCAACAGAGCAACACCAGAACCTGTGAGAGGAAGACAGGAAACACAGTTTACAATGTGTACACAATGTTACCACACATGCACACGGGCACACATGCACACATGCACATGGGCACACAGGCACACATGCACACGGGCACATGGGCACACATGCATAAAGACACACATGCACACGGGCACATGGGCACACATGCACACGGGCACACATGCACACATGCACACATGCACAAAGGCACACATGCACACATGCACACGGGCACACATGCACAAAGGTACACATGCACACATGCACACGGGTACACGGGCACACATGCACAAAGGCACACATGCACACATGCACATGGGCACACAGGCACACATGCACACATGCACATGGGCACACATGCATCCATGCACATGGGCACATGGGCACACATGCACAAAGGTACACATGCACACATGCACACGGGCACACGGGCACACATGCACAAAGGCACACATGCACACATGCACACATGCACACGGGCACACATGCACACATGCACACATGCACACGGGCACATGGGCACACATGCACACATGCACAAAGGTACACATGCACACATGCACACAGGCACACATGCACACATGCACACATGCACACGGGCACACGGGCACACATGCACACATGCACACATGCATACAGGCACACATGCACACTCCTCAGTACAGCAGATACAAATACACACACACCTGCAATCCAACACATACACAATACTGTTTGAGGGTATTATTAGTATTAATATTATTATTACTATTAATAGTATTGTTATTACACACTCACCAGCATGGATTGGCTGCATGGCTGTTACTCCAGAGGGACCTGCACAAATAAGAGAGTTATTGTCAGTGGTTACAACTGTGCCATTGATACTGTGAGTATGCTACAGTACAGTAGTACAACAGTTGGCTTTCACATGTGTAGTGATGATATTCGGAATATCAATCTTGCACAAGAATAGGCAGGATAACAGCTACACACACACAGTACACATCTCACACATGCATAAACTACCAGTGCAGAGAACAGTCAACTACAGATATGGCATGTTACCTGCACACTCCATGGCCACATGCTGGGTGGCTCCGGCCTCCATCATGACACATGTCTGTGGATGTTCTTGTTGTTGGCCTGGAGCCACAACACTTAGGAGTAGCTCCTCCACTCTGGTGAGGGGGGGGTGGATAAGTACCCCACTACCTGTGGCAAGCTGTTGTCTGTGGATATCAGATGCATGCTGACGGACATTTCTAATTAAATCACTGCAGTGATGGCGTACCTGCTCATATGTCCGGTTATGGATGCCTATGTCATTTACCCGACGGACAAGGTCTTGCCACAGTGCAGCCCTCTCCTGCTGGTTTTGGCTGGTCCTGGAAAACAGTGTATTGAAATCCCGCACCAGGCACTGGTGTATCTCCTCATCCTCTACAGCTGAATAACATGGGTTGCAGTGATGCACCATCGCCCTGGAAGGAAAAGATAAATATGTGAGCAAGTCATATGGCACATGTAATACTCTACTGTACTGATATCACTGAACTGCCATATATAGCATCTGTCTGTCTATCAGGGGATACACATGTACATTACCACATATCAGTGCACAGCCTACAACTATGTGACAGTGCCTGCCACACTCCATACAACAAACTAGTATACACCAGCACTCGGCACACTGTTTGAGGTACACTGCACAACCTCACACTGGGGGTATGTATCAAGCTACTGGATGGAGAATATTGTCATCCCATGCAATGCATGCAATGCACATCTACAGTTTCACTGGTAATCCACCCTAGTCCTTGCTGCCATACCCCTACCTACACCGCAGTCGTACACAGGGAACTACTGCACAACATATGGCAATTTAGTATGTTAGTATCCCAATAAATGACACATCTTTCTCTGGCCTCACACCAAGGACACGGATTACCATGACAGACATGAAGTCACGCTGAACAATCACACCATTACAGACCTTGCACACAGTCAGTGTCACACTCATTCCACCTCACATAGTTGGTATTGCACTGAGTACATGTGTGTGTGTGCATTGTGTCCTAGGTAGGTACTATGCTATTGGCCCTGGGCCTACGGCAGCATAGCCTTATGCTACCCTGCCCCTTGGGACACATGTAATGTGATTGTACTTGCTCCTGTCAAACAGTTACACAGAGGTGACTCACACGGCATATTACCTATCTCCATAACATTCATCAGGGGTATGTCTGACATCTACTAATGAGGAGCCTTGTTTGTTAATGCTGGGTGTTTTAGTCCAGGGTATGGCATATTTGTGGATATCAAAGGGGAGGCTATTGTACACTTGTTTCCCATGTTCACTTCTGACACCTCCAGTAGTAGGCAGGCAACCACCTATGTGGTAGTTAGTGGCTAAAGTGTTTTGGAATGGGGTATGATACTCCTGTATCCACACTGGTGTTCAGTCCATGCCTTGGTCACCAGGCAGCTGTTGCAATTCATCTGCCCCCATGTCCCTCTCTCACGCTATATATATATATATATATATATATATATATATATAGATAGATAGATAGATAGATTCATATACATACATATCTATAGACATTCATATCTACCTGTATATGTGTATGTATCTATATATATCTATATATGTATGTGTCTATTACATCTATATGTATATACATATTCTATCTATCGATCTATATATGCCTATCTATCTATACATACCTCTCTATGTATATATATATATATATATATATATATATATATATATATATATATATATATCTGATGAAAACAGATGCAGAAGGAATCACCACTTGGAAAAAAACCTCCGTTGTAACACAGAAACGTCTTTATTGCAAAACAAGGAATAAAATGAGCACTTTCACGTAGAATAACTACGCTTCTTCAGATGTAATTACAATGAAAGGAAGCATTTGTTTTATACAAAACGTTTTGGTGGCCAAACCAAGCAATCAATCAATTAACTGACTTAATGGATAGTTAATTATTTAAAGTGCTCCTTGCTATTAAAGTGCTTAATGCCCATTGCAACAACATTTAAAAAGTTATACATTCATGTTTAAAACCTATAGTGCAAAACAAATGAGATATAAATACTTCAACTTCATATCATAATGTATATAGGATCTCTCAACGTTTTTTAATAATAAAAAGAATGTCACTTAATTTTCATAAAATTATCAAACTTTATAATGATGTTATATGTTCTTAAACTTTAACATCTTACAGCCTAAATACTTGAAGACCTAAGAAACAAACTTTAAAATGTTAAAACCATATATATACAATTTAATAGTGTAGGTTGCATATTTCATACACATAAAAAACCTTTATATGGAACAGAACATGGAAAAAAACATGAATAAAGATGTATATTTTCTTGTAAAGTCACAGATAAAATAAAATTGCATATATAGTTCATTCTATATACATGTGTGTCCTATTTAAACATATGTATATGAATATGCAAATAATTAATCATTATACAAATATCAAATATATATAAAGTATTGATAAAGTTAAATTTAAATATTATAACAAAATATAAAAAAAATATATGTAAAAATGTATTAAAATTATTATTGTATACTCCTATTTATGTCAATATGGTATAAAAATGAATCAAATAATATTAGATGTATGATAGAGAGTTTTTTCAGAATTCTTTATAATTTTCTATTATTTAATACAAGTTTGATTGAAATAAATTGGTTAATGCCTGGTGTAACGTGTGCTCTTAAAGTTAATATCCACTTGAGTTCCATATATGCCAAATGGTTAATATTATCACCTCCTCTAGGATTTGGAGTAACAAGTTGCAAAACTTTGAAACTAAAGTTATGTGTTCTATTATCTTGTATATGTTTTGCTAACGCATTTTGTTTGTTTCCTTTCTTTATATCATAAAGGTGATTATACATCCTATCTCTTAATCTCCTTTTAGTTAGGCCTACGTAAAATACATCACATTCTTCACAAGTTGCTAGATATATAAGATTAGTACTATCACAATTGGAGTAACTACTTGTTGTGAAGGTATATAAGCCATCTGGATGTTTGAACATTTGCTTTTTAGAAATATATGGACACATGTGGCAATGGTCACAAGGATAGGTTCCACTCTGAATAGGTCTATCTACATTGCGTATATTACTTTTTTCTATACATAGTAGTTGTTTCAAATTATCACAATTCTTATAACTAAATCTGGGATGTTCACCAACAATGGTTCTTGTAAAAGGATCCATAACAAGTATGTTCCAATTTTTATTAATTATCTTTTTGAGTGAAATAATATCACTAGTATATTTCATTGTAAATGATAATTTGTCTGTGAATTTTTCATTCCTAGATTTTCTTATATGGGAGACTTGTTTAACGCCATTATTTTCATTGTCTTCCTCTGATAATGTAATATCTGTTATTTGTTGTTTACATTTTTTAATTATTTTATTATTGTAACCTCTTTCCTTAAAAAATAGTTCTAGTTTCTCTATTTCTGATAAAAGAGTGCCCCTTTCTTGGCAAATTCTAGCTATCCTATTAAATTGACTTTTAACTATTCCTGGGAATATATGTCTAGGATGCATACTTTCATACTTCAATAAAGTGTTTCTCCAAGTAGGTTTTCTATAAAGAGAAGTACAAATTGTTCCTTTATCATTAAACTTCAAAGATAAATCTAAAAAGTGAACTTGATCTTGTGAAGTTTCCACAGTAAACCTCAAGAAAGAACTAGTGGTCTCTATGTCATTAAAAAATTTGTTAAAATCAATAGTATTTCCTTCCCAAATGATAAGGACGTCATCCACAAATCTTTTATATAATTTGATGTTCTTATATTGTCTATGCTTAAACAAAAAATTCAGTTCCCATTGATAAACAACAAGATTTGCGTAGGTATTTGCACAGGGGGTGCACATGGCAACCCCCCATTTTTGCAAATAATAGTTGTCCTTAAACATAAAGATGTTATTACTGAGTATGAGTTCCAACAAATGATTTATTAAAATTTGTCTGCTATTACTGTAATTGGAATGTAGTACCAATATCTCTCTTATGGCTTGAAGTCCTAACTCATTCGGAATACAAGTGAACAAATTTTTAACGTCCATAGTGACTAATAAATACTTTGTAGTATCTTTCTCTAATTTAAAATCTTTAAGAAAGTGTAATAATTGATAAGAATCTTTAAGGATGTTTGGAATTTCATTGACTATCGGTCTTAAGAGGTGTTCTACGAAAGATGAGATGGTCGAAGTGCTCCATCTTTCACCGGATACAATAGGTCTCATAGGTACCGGCATAATATTTTTGTGTATCTTAGGTAGATCCTTAATAATAGGAATGGTAGGGAACTCGATTAAAAAATATTCATATATTTCACAACTAATTTGACCACACATTAATAAATCATAAAGGTCTTCTTGTATGTTTTTAATTATAGTTTTAACTTGATCATTGGTAATAACTTGATAGGTACTACTATCTGAAAGGAGGGAGGTAATGGTAGCTTCATAATCAATAGTATTTAAAACTACTACGCCCCCACCCTTATCAGCTGGCTTAATGGTAACATCAACATTTCGTTTTAACTTAATAAGTGACTTCTGTTCGCTCTCTGTAGTGTTGAAGTAATTACATCTTTTTCGATTTGTTGCAAAAAATTCATAAAAATCTTTCTCACAAAGTTTCATGAAACATTCTATGTTGTATGGAATAAAGGGCATAAAGCTACTTTTACATTTAAAAAATGTCCTTATAGTGTCAGTTTGCATAGCCATTTTGTCTTTAAAAAACACTTTCAGTGCTACATTACGACAAAATAACCTAAGATCAGTTAAAACATCACTTAAAAAACTGGTTTGCGATGGAATAAAATTTAAACCTTTATTTAAAAGTGAAGTATCTGACTCAGTAAGTGCTACATCTGACAAATTATATACTAAACTATTCAGTTCCTTTGTTTTCTTGTTGTCCCGTATTTTTCTTCCGATCCTTTCCTTTTGCGTGGTCCCCTGCTGTTTGAGCATCCTCTCCAGCCCGTTTGTTGTTTTACAGGGAAAGGTAAAAAATGCGTGTTGACAATGGCTGTATCTTTAGGTTTTGCTCCTAACATATTGGCTGTATTGTAAATTTTCGCAGCTTGTTGATTAGGAGGTGGAGTGTCACTAAGAAGATGAGCTCCATTAGTATTATTTAACAAAAAAGCTGTTGAAAGTATTTCATTATTAGGAGCCTTACTAGAGTTAGAAGCTGATGATGTTGTTGTCAGTTCATTAGTCGCACTAATAGTTACAGTACTTTCATTAGCTGGTATTTCAGTAGACATCAAGTTAATTGCTGTGTTAGGGTTCGTGTGCTCCTTTCTCGGCCAGACAAACACCTGGCCGAGAGCAAAATCATTTGCATCTCTAACAAGTTTTCTCTGTTTAGTTTGTTTTAATCTTTCGCTAAACAGATTTAATTGCGACCATACATTCTCCAATCTCTTAGCAAAATATTCTGAATTAAAATGTTCGTTGAGATTATTTTGCTCCACATCTATTTTGTTCCGTAATTCTGTTTCTAATGGAGCAAAGTACTCTAATAAAAGTTTCATGTAATTGAAACCAAGTTCAATATTCCAGTCTTGCCACTTCCTAAGCAATGTAGGGTGACTATCACCATATGTGGGCATGCAAAAAATACGCATGCCCCTGGGTACAACTCGGAAGTGGAGGCAAGCTTCTAGGTGCAGTCTTTGCCAAGCATATCTTTGTAACTTGAATAAATCATCTTGGAATTCTTTACAAAGTCTATTAAATTCTGTAATTTTCTCACCGTTGTTTGTGACTTGCGTGGAAACTGGATTATTATTAAGCTCCAGAGCCAATAAAGGGTTGTCCTTTCGGTGCGAAAGAAGTTCCCAAGCTGGCGTTGTAACGGCCCTCGTCTCCGGATGGAAGTCCAGTTCAATATCCACTTGCTCCATGTGTTTAACCAGGAACAGCAACAAGTAAAGAGTAAAGCAAAAAAACGAACTGTAGCTGGTAATTGAAGATGCCTTCCGAAAAATAAACCAGGTAACAGATGAAAACAGATGCAGAAGGAATCACCACTTGGAAAGAAACCTCCGTTGTAACACAGAAACGTCTTTATTGCAAAACAAGGAATAAAATGAGCGCTTTCGCGTAGAATAACTACGCTTCTTCAGATGTAATTACAATGAAAGGAAGCATTTGTTTTATACAAAACTTTTTGGCGGCCAAACCAAGCAATCAATCAATTAACTGACTTAATGGATAGTTAATTATTTAAAGTGCTCCTTGCTATTAAAGTGCTTAATGCCCATTGCAACAACATTTAAAAAGTTATACATTCATGTTTAAAACCTATAGTGCAAAACAAATGAGATATAAATACTTCAACTTCATATCATAATGTATATAGGATCTCTCAACGTTTTTTAATAATAAAAAGAATGTCACTTAATTTTCATAAAATTATCAAACTTTACAATGATGTTATATGTTCTTAAACTTTAACATCTTACAGCCTAAAAACTTGAAGACCTAAGAAACAAACCTTAAAACGTTAAAACCATATATATACAATTTAATAGTGTAGGTTGCATATTTCATACACATAAAAAACCTTTATATGTAACAGAACATGGAAAAAAACATGAATAAAGATGTATATGCTGTTGCTGTTGCAATTCATCTGCCCCCATGTCCCTCTCTCACACTATATATATATATATATATATATATATATATATATATATATATAGATAGATAGATAGATTCATATACATACATATCTATAGACATTCATATCTATCTGTATATGTGTATGTATCTATATATATCTATATATGTATGTGTCTATTACATCTATATGTATATACATATTCTATCTATATATGTGTATCTATCTATACATACCTCTCTATGTATATATATATATATATATATATATATATATATATATATATATATATATATATATATATATATATATATATATATATATATATATATATATATATATATATATATACACATACACACACACACATACTTATAAACATCCATTGCTGAACAACTACATGCACATTTTGGCACATAGAATGCCCACCTTTCATGGTGGGGATGTCACTTCTGTAACAGTTGTGTGACATACCATTCTGTAATGATATTGCACAGTGTTCTGCAGAATGCATTATGCTGTCCTCAGGCCGTATAGCTGTAGCAGGCCTCACTGGCTCAGTCCCACAGAAGTTCACCACCACATGACATATACCTGCACTGCATGCTGTTTTCAATGCCACACACTACAACCTACATTGATATGTGCACATAGCAACCTTCAACTACATATGTATGTCCAGCCTTCGCTAACAGTTGCAGTATGTCCCTTGCCCTATGCACATCTTCATATACATATAGAGGGTTCACAGTATGTAGATTATTAGATTATGTAGTTTACATTACCTTTGTCTCTAACAGCTTTTTAAGTTTGGCTGGCTGGCTGGATGCCTGGCTGCCTGGTTAGCTGGCTGGCGGGCTGCCTGGATGGCTGGCTGGCTGGCTGGCTTGCTTGCTTGCTTGCTTGCTTGCTTGCTTGCTTGCTTGCTTGCTGGCTTGCTTGCTTGCTGCCTTGCTTTTTATTTTTTTTTTTTGGGGGTCTCTGTCTGTCTGTCTGTCTGTCTATCTCTCTCTCTCTCTCTCTCTCTCTCTCTCTCTCTCTCCCTCCAGTCGCTGCAATGAAAGTATTGCATGTGTGGACTGGCAGTACAGGCTGCTTTTGTAAGTATCTGCACATGTGCATGTAATGGCCTCTGCACCAATTGGTGGCCAGCATTTACTAATTGCATGCAGCCTGCTGTGTGATAATTGCAGTTCTCACTGTGATTTCAGGACACTGCTATAAAATGTTAGGTTAGGTAGGCATAGGCCTTTCGGTTTTGCAAGGTGGGGACCATGCTGGTTTGTTGTGGACACTGTTGTGTCAGTCTGAAGGTTGGTATGTCTCTCATATCTAAGGTTGTGTTGTAGCCACTGAATTGCATGTTGTACTGAATCCTGACTGCTGCTTCTTCCAGTTCATTCTTCTCAGTGTGTATGTTAACTCACACCTGCTAATGCTAACACTGTTTACATGGGAGTATGTACTTTCCTGTGGGACTTGTGGATTAACTGGTATACAACTGTAGCTCTTGCAATGTGTTGCTATGGCTTCCCTATTTTCCCTTTACATTCACTCCTTGAAGGCCTGATATTTCTCTTTACTGGAATGTGTTGCTATGGCTTTCCTATTTTCCATTTACATTCACTTCTTGTAATGCATGTTATATTTCTTTCAGCGGTAAATTCAAATATGTTTGCTGTGGTTTGGTGGCACTGCATGCATTCTGGTGAGGCCAAGGTCTGGGGTTTGACACTTACAATGGTATCTTATTTTGCTGCTGAGCAGTAGTAGGGCCTTGTATTTTGTACTAATAGTTATGAATATCAGGCACATGCAGTGCTTGTAAACTGCTATACTGTCCTTAGTTTGTTAGATGGCTATATCCTTTGATATTTCTGCATTGTACTCCTACATGAGGGTGTGCTTGTGGAAGTAATTCTACAGCTATTTTCAGAGTGTGTAACAGCAGACAGGCTGATATGCCAGTGTGTTTCAGACACTTGCAGGCCTCAGATACTCTCAGGTATATATTTGAGCAGCCTCAGGGAAAGGTACATATCAGTGGGATACACCTGTGATATATTTCAGATATTCTGCAGTTGTGACTATGGGGACTGTGTGTGTTTTGAGCATATGTATTACTACACCATTTCTGACATGCAAGTAGTGTCTACTTTAACTTATTGATGGTGAACATTACGTGGGATTCCCCACCTTTCTGCCTACTGTTAGTACATTTCACGGGGAGTCAGTGGGGCACAGGTAACATTTTTTGACAAATCAAGGACATCCCTGTAAATCAGTCACAGTTGGGATGTCTGGCCTCATACCTATTCAAATATGGTGGTGTTTATCCTGCTCTGATACCATGTGTGGTCTGTAAGGTGCTGTAAGGTAACATTATTACCTACTAGCATGGCTGTTTCTCTTATCACACTCATGTAATGCAATTCCACAAGAATTGCCACTAAACATACAGGGAACAAGCTTTGTGTAATGGCCTTCCTATATTCCCTTTACATTCACTCCTTGTATTTCATGATATATTTCTTTCAGCACCATGTTCTTGTATATCTGACGTGGCTCAGTGGTAATGCAGACTAGTGTTTCCAAGGTCCGGGGTTCGAGACTGACAGGGGTATTTTATTTTGCTGATGAGCAGACTACAGGCCATGTCATACAGAGTGACTAAGGCACTTTTAAGCAGTTGTAAGCGGGTTTACGCTGGTTTGCTTGATGCTCACACATGCGCACAGTCGCTAAGCTACGCGCACACAAGCGCACACCCGCTGACTAATGCTTAAAAGTACTTTCTCTCGCTAACACCCACGCTAATTTCTTTTAAAGAAAAGAAAATCACTGGAGTGAACAATGGAAAAACTGAAGAACAGGAAACCAAAAATCCACTGTATCACAATGCACCTCCGTGTCTTGGGAAATCATGATACTCAGACTCCAAGGTTAAGCGCCGTTAAAAGCATATGCACTCCTAACTAACCCAACAGTCCTACCATAGTGAATCATTTTATAATGTACGCTTTTAAATTTTGTATGACAGATTCAAATGTTTTGGCTCCAAAAAAGCTATTTAAGATCAGATTTCATCAGTTACTGTGTTCTGATGAAGCTTGTGTTTATACAAGTGAAAGCGATTAACCTTGGAGTCTGTATTTTATCACATTTTATTCGATTAAATCTTTCATAGCCATCTGTCACTTTTTGGGTCATTTGTTTCATTATTTCTTGCTTGTAGTCGTTGGCAATTATTTGCAGAGCTGTGGTGTTTGGATTTCCCAAGACACGGAGGTGCATTGTCATACAGTGGATTTTTGGTTTCCTGTTCTTTTAAAGAAAAGAAAATGGGGGTATAGGAAAGTGGTAAAAAAGGGGGCACAAAGAGGGTAGGACAGTAGGAAAACAAGCTCGGGATTTGCAGGAAGGATGTAGGAAGGCCCATAGCTGCCCATTTCTTTATCAGCAACAGATGTGCATATGTGTGTAATTTGGTGTGAAATTTGAAACCTTCCACCCCTGTGAGCGGGGTGAGGACAATAAAATATGTTGTACAGCCAATTTTAATTATCAGTTGACATGTCCAGCAGACATGTCTGCAAAATGGGCAGCTATGTATGGAGCGTAATTTTTTTGTGGGAACAGAGTGCCCTTTTTTTATTTTTTTTTCAGGTGAGAGTGGAATGTCAGGTACAGGAAGTAAGTATATTTGGGGAGGTAGGTTGGGGAGGTTAACACACAAGACAAACAAGACGCATACAGGGGCGGAGTATGACACATGTGGGGGGGAACACAAATGACGGGGACAGATGTTTGGATATCGCGAGCCCATGAGCCCACAGATGGCAACAGTGGAACTGAGATCCCCACCCATGGGCAGTTACCACTGCACCTTCACTGCCCAGGACGAGGCTGTGCTGGGGGCTGTATAGGATGGGCAGGCACACCCGTGAGTTGCGCCACCCTCACCTCAAGCTGGCGTAGGGGATCAAGCACAGAATGCCTGATCTTGCTACGCACCACAGACCGGACACTATGGAGGATGAGTGGATGTTCTCCTCTGGCCACGCTTGCAGAGGGCAGACGAGCCCCATCCCCTGCAGTGCTTCCACCCGAAGGTGGCACAGGGCCACCAGAGGAGGTTCCGGCTTGGGCACTGGTGCCAGGTGCACTCGCCAGCTGAGGTGGGAGAGGTGGGTCTGCTGGAACCCACCTTCCCTGTTGTCCTCTGTGCTCTAAAGTGACTTCCCTCTCCTGCACCTGCCATCCTGACTGCAAATGGGTATGACAATCAGTTATGCTGTGTATTCCCGCCTATGGGGCTTATATATGCCCATTTTCCAGTACTTATCTGTGATTGGCCATTTTGGATATTTATCAGCTTAAAAAAACTGCTTTGTCATGCTTCTATTTCCATTCATTCCTATATATATGCTAATACTGCATTTCTCAGTACAGCTGTCATGGCTTAGTGGTTCAGTACTTTGACTATGGTGCACAGTATCCTGGGTTCGAGTCTGGGCATTGTTTTTTTTTTATTTTACTACTGTCTAGACAGGCTAGGAGG
Source organism: Protopterus annectens (assembly GCF_019279795.1). NCBI lineage: Eukaryota > Metazoa > Chordata > Ceratodontiformes > Protopteridae > Protopterus > Protopterus annectens. The sequence goes on from NC_056726.1 coordinate 387,977,950, forward strand.
TGTGTCTGTGTAAAGGCGGCTTTGATACAGCTTGCTCAACATTGCCCACCAGTAAGCTGGTTGGCGCAGTGCGGCTTACGCTGGGTAACGCGTTACTTGGCTATGAGCACTCATATTACGCTCTGTGAAGCATTGCTCAACTACGGGCACTCATTTTAAGCATGTTAAAGCACTGCTCAAATCCGGGCACTCATATTACACCTGTTAAACCGCTGCTCACCTGAGGGCAGTCATATTAAGCTTGTTACAGTGCTGCTCACCTATGGGCACTCATATTAGGCTTCTTGAAGCCTTGCTCAGCTATAGGCACATAATCTCTTTTTTATATTTTATTGTGTCAGATTTCTTCAAAAATACATGGCCCATTTCATTACATTTGACTTAAATTATAGTTTTATATATAGATATATATATATATATATATATATATATATATATATATATGTCAGGGGATTGTTTCATGCTTATTTAACTAAAAATAGAGAATGATGTTGTGGGGGCTCGAACCGTGACTACCTCCTCTTTCGCTAACGTCTCTACCGCTACGCTATTGCTACTTGGCTTAATTTGCATATTTAGATCTTATATGCTTTTCACTGTTTGCTAACTGTGGCTGAGCGGAGGGCATACCCGCGCAAATGAGCGCAACTACAGGCAAAAATTTTGGAAACTAAAAAAAAAATTAAACTGTTATTTTTCCGTTTTACATTATAGTTGGGTTTATAGTCTGTGGGGGCATGTGTGGTGTTGTGTTCCTTGACATTTCCGCGGACTCGCTCGTGGGAGTTTACTTTCAGGACTCTGACTCTTCTGGGGGCGTGTCCCTTTGCAGAACTCGACATTCGGACATGTCCCCTACTTTCCTACACGGACCGTGTTAGCCTAGGGTATGATTCAGCATGCCCTCATGAATATGCATGGCATGCTGACGTCATACCGTCAGACTGCAGCCTCCGTGTAAGACATATTAACTCTTACACGGAGGTTTCGTGAATCCTGCTCATTGTCATGACTTTATCCCTCTATGCCATAGAGTTGTCTAGTATAGAAGTTTTGTTTCGTACCTTCATTTCTTCATATTCAAAGGTTGTATTAAAATATATAAAAGAAGGTTTTTACAGTCACACACAATGTTTTTTAGTAACCTGGTGATTAACAGCTAAGGTACAGCATTATGTACTGCTGTACCTTTATTCTCTTTGTTGCATACAAACCTCGATACTTCCTATAATCCCAACTTGTATGAGAGCTGTTCATCTACACTGTCAGTAGTATAAATTATAGAGCTCTGAGTGATGTAGCCAGGATTTTGGGAATTGTACACCAGCTTCTAGACTGCTGATCACCCCCCATCCCCCAGTATAACTGCCATTTTTGATCCCATATATCCTAAGCACAGAATTAAATATGCTACTGAAATGGTTTTACTAAATCTATAGTTGGACAGCTAGTAAAATACCAAATGTACAACATTTTCAGCACATTTATCTTCTTTCTTGGCTCAACAGTAACATTTAAACTGGGACAGTTTGTACCCTGGTGCTGGAAGAATGTTACTCCCTTAAACATGATGTTGAATACTATGGTTTTCATGGTATACACCTGGCAGCATCAATGATAACATGTCACCAAAAGGCATGATCATAAATTTACTCACTCTGGTTAAAAGTTAACACCAAAGAGACACAGTAATCACTTAATGACATGACTGTTTTGGAATATGAACACTGCTTCATCTCTTCTGTCCTGTATCTGTCATAAAGTCTGGGTTGGGACATAAGATTACTGAATAATCAAGAACAAGAGATATGCACTTGTCTTAAACTGCAGTGTGTTTTGCGGCATGAACTAATTTACTTTTTGGGCACAATGGATATGTTCGTACAGTGCCTGGCATCTATACATGCACAGTTTGACCAGCTGTACAAACCAAACAACCCCCATCTGGCAGTGAACATACTGATTATGCCTTGTTTCAAACAACAAACACTTTTGCAGGAAGTTGTATTTAATGACAGCTGATAAAGGCTGCGTACAATGACAGCAAACTTCATAACAGACTGACATCTAGATAGAAATTATGGATCTCTTGTAAATTAATTATTGATGCATAGCCGAAGGGTGGACAAGCAGCCAATGTGCACATATTGTTGCTGATATTAGTAGTCTGTATTCTTTCTAGGCTTCACATTTTAATGCATGCCTGATCTGATGCCAACCTGACAGCACAGGTCAATATCTCAATAGAAATTAACCTATAAATATTACAGTTTAATTCTTCCTTGGGTCACCTTCATATGAAAGCACAGTTAACAATCGTTTTTCATTCACTAGTCTGTTGCTGCTATAAATTGTAAACTGATAAAAGACATGTAAGGCTAAGAGCTCCGAGGAATTAATAGCAAAGTACTGTGAAAAGTTTATTACAGTACAGATTCAGCGAACCTGAGCACACTGTATATGTGTGTAGTTAAATGCATAATGTATTCAAGTAATTGGCTCATTCTCACTTAGATGTGCCACGAAGTTGCTGTTCTATAGTTCATACACATAGACTCCATAGAAAAGATGTAAAAGGTCACACCCATCTATCATTTGATTGTATGATATTCATATCCCATAAATGCTGACTACTGATCTCAAGGATGCAGTGCCTTCAGCGCTTCCCTTTGGGCATGCCTATCTATTATTTAGTTTATGAACCCACAATTTATTCAGATGAGAAAAAGTGCTGACTAAAAATCATTGATCACTCAATGTAAGGCTGTACAGCAATTTTCCTAATACTATTGCAACAGCTGGCCATCACATTGGCTAAGGGATATTGCACCTGCTTAGGCCTTTACATAACCACATTAGCCAATAAATATACATTAAGTGCTTCAAAATTCATTTTCTACTGGTTTATTTTCACATTTCTAGCTTTTATGGAGAATAAGAAGTCAGATATTGCAAGATTTGTATTTTTACCACTCATTTTAGATATCTGTTTAAAAACAAGGGGAGGAACTCGAGTCACCATCCACAGTCCACACAAGCAGCATGGCATGGCAGAACCAGTTTATCTGATGAATTCACAGACTAAGATTCACAAACACTCATCTGTCCTTAAATTATGGATCTGTCAGCACAGAGAGCAGTTCAATATCATACTTTACAGTGACATAAGTAACACAGAGCAAAGCAGCACTGTGAACTGTGCAGTATACAGCACACCACGCACTACAGCAAACATTGTTTGGTCCACAACATCATAATGCAGGGGGGAGAGACCAGGGTAGCACCATGTAGGGAGACACCATAGTAGCACCATCTATTTTGACTTACAACGACACACTGAACTCTGCGATAAACAATGGCTAATCTGCTACACCCCAATGCAGAGCACAGACCATAGATGCACTGTGAACTATGCACCATAACACACACTGAATGCTACACTAAATGGTGACTGGTCCACCGCACAACAATGTAAGGCATGCTCAACAACACTGTGTGTTTTGCCTTATAATGCCACACAGAACAGAACATTAAACAATGCCTGGTCCTCATCACCACGGTGATGGTCACATTTCAAAGTAGCATTGCGCACTTTGTTTTATAAAAGCACACAAATTACTGCACTAAACTATGGCTGGTCATCCACATCATGGCATAGGGCACTGACCAGACTACTACTGGGGGCTGTGCACTATAATAGCATACTGAAGACTATATTAAAAAGTGGCTGATCCCCCACATTAAAGTGAAGGATACAGAGCATAGCAGTATTGTTCACTCTGCATTATAAGAGTACACTAAACACCTAACTATACAATGGCTGTTTTTTACACCACAGAGTGGAACACATATCACTGCAGTGGTATGCACAGTGCAATACAATAGCACACCAAACAGTATAACAGACAAGAAGTGATCCCCAAACATAATGTTGGGCACATGTTATAGCAGCACTATACTGCTTATGTGTCTATAGTGTAGTAAACTGTGGGTGGCATTTATTTTACAGAGGTAATTTGATCAACAGAGCAGTATAGTGTGCCTTACATTATAATGACACAAAAGGCAATCTGACGGAATCACACACTATACTTAAAATGCACATCAACTCAACACTGCATATCTTACATTATAAGTTCATAGGTTCATAGGTGCATACTAAGCTAATGACCACCAGGGTCCTTAAAAGCCTAGTCATGCAACCCAAACGTGACCCAGAGATTTAATTTATATAGGGGGGATTTACTGACTGCCTGTGTCCATCAGAAATGTAAGTGCCAGACCAGGGATGAATTTCTGATTACCCATTCATTGGTCCAATTGTGCTTAAATAGGGATAGGGAAGACCTCAACTTCACATGGATGGTGAGTCTCTTCCAGAGAATGGGAATTCTCTGTGAAACATATCTCTCGCTCCAACAAGCCTTTTGTATGTAGCAAGTAAAATGCAGGTCTTTTAATCTAGTAGCTCTGATGCTGTTTATTTAGTGGATATGCAGAAGGTTCATCCAAACAGGGTCCAGGGGTGCCTTGTATGCCAGCAAAGATCACCTCTCAGAAGTCTGTATGATAGAGAAAGATCTTTGACATGATTGATGTAGGAGATTGCTTTTATTCTTTTTGTAAGAAACCTTTGTGGACATTCCAGTTGCTGCATGTCTGTTGTTAGGTACATACCAAATGGGGCATTATACTCTATGATGCATCTGATGAGGGCCAACTACAGTGGTATGATGACATCTCTGGACCTAGATTCCATGTCCAAGTCGAAGGCTAGGTTACTACCTACACAAGTTTCCAGATCCCTGACTAGTGATTCAAATTTTAAGGGTGTTTTCTTGATGATGTAGTCACCATGGGTGGCTTTCTTCCCAAAAGGTACTGTAATGCCTTTTTTGGTATTAAGTTTTAAGGCATGGCTTTGGCACTGCACCAAGTGTTTTTCTGTGTTAAGACCTTCTTGATGGGTGTTCCCATAATTGGCATGATTCATTAGCTGATCCCAGTTTGCAAACATTTGCAAACTTAGTTAGCCAGAGGTCTTAGGCTTCAAAGAAATAGATGCCAAACAGGAGTTAGACTAGCATAGAACATTGGGGACTCTAGTGGTCACCTGTCTCTTTGTGGAAGTGGTCTCACTGATTCTTACTGTCTGGGTCCTATCAGTGAGCCAGCTAGCTATCCAGCATGTTATAAAGGGGTTTATGCCTAGTTTGTTGACAATCCCTGAGTGGGGTACTGTTTCAAATTCTTTAGCCAGATCTAAGTAGGCAATAAGCACCATTTGTCCCTCATACACTGCCTTAGTGACTTCTTCAAAGAAGTTCACCATATTCAGTAAGCATGACCTTTCTTTGATCCTTTGACAAATCCAAAGTGGGACAGATCCAGTGTCTGGAGGTCTCATATGTCCTTGTAGATAATTTCCATGATAATTCTTTCAATATCTTTGCAAATAAGACTAGTTAGACTAATGGGTCTGTAGTTTCCAGGATGTGTTGAAGGACCTCCCTTATGAAGAGGGATGACTGTTACAGTCCTCCATTCACATGGTACAAAGCCCATTTTAAGACTAGTGTTAAATAATGACTCCAGGGGTGCTGATAAGTCATACTGCAGACTGTTCTTGAGGCATCATGGCTTGTTATTGGGGCCCATTGAGGCCATGTTCTTGGCTTTAGTGAGTGCAGACAGTATATGCTCCCTAGTTATAGTTGAAGGGGTTATGTCTGAGGGCATTTTGGGGGGAAGGGAGGGTGAGAGGGGGGTAAAGTTAGAATTGAATGTGTCCACTAACAGGCTCACTATATTACCAGGCTCTAAGAATGTGGCACCATTAACGATCAGTTCAGCACATTGCTGTGTGCTGCCCTTGCGCTTTCTGACATAGCTGTAGAAGTCCTTATGGTTACCTTTCACCCTGGAGGCTATTTTAACCTCAAAGATGTCTTTGCTTGACCTAATTAGCCCTCTTAGTTGCCTATTTAGTTTGAAGATAGTTTTTATCTTAATGGGAATTACTTTTCCTGATTTTTGCCATATTTGTTTTTCTTTTGGTTGTATATCCTGTTTAATTTGGTATGCTGCCAGGGTGGCTTGTTTCCAAGGCTAGACCTGGGCTTACTTCTGCTAGATACAGCAGCCACTGACATGGTGGTACAGAGAGCAATTCAGCATGGGCTGCTATGTTCTTGGGATGTGGAGAGGCACTGAATTTTGATAAACCTACACCTAGTAAAAGGTAATTTGCCTTGGAATAGTTCCTAACTCTTACTGTTTTAATGGTATTATGGAGTAGATTTTGATTTCAAAGCAGACAGCTTTATGGTCAGACCTTACCAGGGAGGATGAGACATGGGGGGCTGCAGCATTCTCCCATATTTGTGAGCTTGAGGAACAGTATGTTGGAACCTCTAGTGGGATATTCATTTTGGCCAAGGGTGTATGTATCTGCACCTGTAGATTTCAGGTCATTTATGATTCCCAGTCTCACAAGTCCATAAAAAGCAGTTACCACCAATATGAAGCAGCATTTATTCGTCACTGGTACAAGGCAGTAAATCTTCTTCTTCATTCGGCTTTTCCCGGTTAGGGGTTGCCACAGCAGATCAGCTGTCTGCTCATGATTGGCAGTGGAGTTTTACAGTGTCGAGTTGCCAGCCCAGTGCCCAACCTTCCACAGAAGGCACACACACATGCACTCACACCTAGGGCCAATTTAGAGTGTCCAATCCACATATAGCATGTCTTTGGGATGTGGGAGGAAACCAGAGCACCCGGGGAAACCCACGTGACCACAAGGAGGACACACAGACCCAGCACAGAAGGCACCCCAGCCAAGGATCGAACCAGGGAAACCCCTCGCTGTGAGGCAACAATGCCAACCGCTGCACCACCGTGGCTTATTGAATCCATTTGGCAATAGGCGCAACCAAACTAGGAAATAATCACATGAATAGTGCTACCACATTTGTAAGTAGGGCAACTAAAAAACTTATGGACTTCAAGGTGCAGTAACATATTTTCACATAACATGAGTAACAGGCTTAATGCATGCAAACAGTACAGAATGTTTTGTAGCCTGTAGTTGTCCTTCAGCTGCCTTGTGCTCTGTTTTTTTTCCTTCATCTGTTGTTCAGCCAAGTTTCTCTTGGTCTCTCTGTGAGGTACTTTCACAATCATGATGGGAGATGCAGTTAGAAGTGGCACTTGGGATCTTAGGGTTATCTGTGGGTTGAAATTGGAAAGTACTCAAGCAAATGAGGTACGTTCTTAACTGTGTCCTGCTTTTGCTGTTTATTTTCTGATTTCAACTGAAACCACTACAAAGCCATTTTTCACCAGGCTGTATGTATGCTTATTAAAAAAAAAACACACAAAGAAGTGAGGCTGGTCACCCCTGTGCCAAGGCCTAAATTTATCACTGATAATACACACACACATACACACACACACACACACACACACACACACAAACACACACACACACACACACACACACACACACACACACACACACACACATAAAAAGGGGGGGACAGGCAAAAGTGAATCACGGCAGTAATGAAAACAGTCAGGTGAGTTTGGCTCTGAAGAAGTGAGCTTGGATTGTACAGCTCATTTATTACAAAAAAACAAAAAAACAAATGAGTAATATGGGTAATCCACTAAGAGAATATATAAAAGAAAAATACTGTCTTTCTCTTTATGGAGTATTGTATAATATGTTTTCAACTGGTATATTTATAGAACAGTGGTAGTGAATAAAAGGAAGATAAGGTCTACTACAAATACGAAGATAAAAGCATTGAATAAAATCCAAAAACAGTAAGCGCTTTCGGGTTATTACCCTTCTTCAGACAATGCATTACAAATACAGGAAATCATTTAAAACCCTTCACAGCTAATCACTGTTCAATATTGAGTCCGTCTTTTCTTCAGGGTGGGCTTAATAGGAATGAGCTCATTAAGGCCAGGAAACCTGTGTGCTGTTAATTCTATAATCCACCTAGTTTCTTCACACTCAGCCCTGTTCACAATATCTCCCCCTCTGCTCCCTTTGGATATCAGCCTGATAACCATAAATTTGAAATTGTGACCTGCAAATGCTGATACATGCCTAAAAAGAGCATTATGCTCATTTTTTAGCCTAATGGCTGATAAGTGATTTAAGATTCTAGTTTTTAACATACAATTGGTCTTTCCTATGTAGTAACAGTTACAAGATTGACATGTGGCTAAATATATGACATTCATAGATCTACAATTGGCACTCACAGAAAAATGATACGAGCTTGTGAAACTTTCACTAATCCAGTAGCAATTGAAGTGAATCACAAATTTGAAGAGACTGTAGCAGATTTTACCAATAAGTGAATAAACTGAAAAGGTTGCAATGGCAGAACAACCATTTGGAGGCTTGTCTACAGTTTGGTGTGGTCCAACGAGGCATGAGAGTGTTCTGCATGCCGTTGCAAGGTGAACACTACCCCGAGCTGTTGGCCAGATGGCAGAGAATCAACATAGAGACTGGTTTCTCTTATATGCTCCTCTTGTTGGAATTTTTTGCACCTGAGGAACAAACACTCAGCCATGAGGCAGAAGTGCTACAGCAGCAATTGGAGTTGGAATACAAAGAGGAAAGGTACGTGAAGCGTATGGAGGATATATACTGTACCTTTTCTACTACTTCACCAGAGATTACAGCAACAAAAAGCCAAAAAGCTACATAGAGAACATAATGATTTTTTCAGTGGTCAAATATTTGTTTGGCCCAGAGAACAGAAGACTTATTCATCAAGGGAAGCTCAAGTAACAGTTATGGAATTGAAAGAGAGAAGCCAGCCACAATGGCCATATAGGTGGGGGAGTGTTAGTACCAATATGCATTTGATAAATGGGAAGGCACGCAACACACAACCCACGTATCGTAACACTTCCCATCTTCCTATACAGCAAGAACCAGCATTGAAAGAAGCAGGAGATTCAGTTAAGTCGACTGTTTTGCACAGCAGTGGGGACATTTCAGAAACAGCAATTCAAAGTAGGAATATACAAGGGGAAACCCATGATACATCTAATGTTACCCACGATTTGCCTATGACAACTAATACTGAATCTTATGCACAACAAGGAGCATGGCCTAAGGCAAACCAGGTTAATGATGGTGGCAGGCGTTATTTTGCTACCTTGCCTGCTCCCGTCAAGAAGAAAGGGGATTGGACATGCCAGCAGAACGAACAGAGAGAATACAAGAAAATAAGGACATCAGAATGACTGGTGATAACAATATTGTTTTTAATTTATCTAAATATGCATTATCCGTTGATGAGTTATTTGTACTCAATAAGGGGCTAACTTTTGTCCCAAGTACTGAGAGCAGTTTCAATGAAATAATTTTGGACCTTATGTTATTTGGTAGGAATTTGATGTTAACGTGCATGTTTGGTAATAATATTAATTAACCTGCTCAGGTTCCGTTGAGGCAAGTACTTTTCTTCCTGTTTTTAATAATACAGTGAGTACATTTATTAAGGTTTGTGAACAGGATATTTTACTTTATTTGTCTAAGGGCATACCGGGAGTTTTTATAACTTGACAGATATGCAGCGACAGCCACTTAAGGGTTTACAAGGTAACACAGACATAGTTATTAAGAGTGCGGACAAAGGAGGAGCTGTGGTTATTTTGGACAAGAGTTTTTATCAGGATAAATTAGCAGATTTGCTATCAGACACATCTACTTACACTCAGATTTCCCGGATTGTATTAAACAGAATTATTTCTGAGGTGAGGACTGGTTTAAAACGGTTACAAGCTGATGGCTTAATGGATAAAGATCTATTTGAATTTATGTGGATAGAGCACCCAGTTACACAAGTTTTTAAGGCTCTCCCAAAATTACACAAAGATCCTGTTAACCCTCCCATGAGACCCATTGTCTCAGGGAGGGATGGATCACTGAAAACATTTCAATATGGTTGGAGTGCCTATTGAGACCTTGTGTAATGGGTTGTATGGAGGTGTTGAGAGACTCTGGGCATTTTCTAACTTCATTAAGAGAAACAGTAGAAGTGAAAGTTATTTTGCAGTACATCATGGTAACCCTTGATGTGCATAGCCTTTTCACAGTGATTAGTAATAACTATGGCATAGAAGCGGTCACACATTTATTAATGGAAATGAATGTGCTGGCGGAGGACAAATTGAAATTGATGAGAGAACTGTTGAGTATGGTTTTGGAATATAATGTCTTTATATGTGGAGGCAAACATTACAGATAGACACAGGGGCTAGCCATGGGCACCCCCTGTGCAAATAATCTGGTCTTAGTCTTTTGGGAGAGGCAATTTGTGTTAGGACAGTCAAACAAGTGGAGGGATAGGATACATCTATACAGGCACTTTGTGGATGATATTTTTCTGTTATGGAAGGGAGATGAGGCAGAACATTTCAGTTTTGTCATCTATTTAGGATCTTCTACTACCTTCCTTAAATTCTCTTTGAATTTTTCCAGAACAGAGATAGACTTCCTGGATATAAGATTGTTGCAGGACACAGGGGGTTTTAGGACCACACTTTATAGAAAATGATGTTGGAAAAATAGCCTGCTAGCATGGGACAGCATGCATCCCCAGTATACTTTTAATAATATAGTCAAAGGACAGCTGGGTAGGGTTTCCAGACTATGTACTGAGGATGATGATTTTGAAAGAAAAATGGAACAACTAAAGTATAACTTTATAGAAAGGGGCTATGGAGAGGAGAAGGTGAGTCAGACTTTTGCTAGGCAGAACAAATTTCTATAGGGTAGATTGAACCCATGGTTTAAAACAAGGGAATTAGATGAATTAACAAATTCAAATAGTAAGTCACAGAACAAAGGTCCAAGGCTTATGCTGACTTATAGTAATAATGTACATGGGGTTGGTGATATAATCAGAAATAATTGGAAGATATTAGCCTCTGATGAGAAAATGAGTGCAATTGCTGGAACCATGCAATCTTTTGGCTTTAGGAGAAATAAAAATCTAAAAGATTTGTTAAGCAATGAAGGTAGAGATGTCCATAGACACAGAGTGACAAGGAAGGGGAACAGACCATGTGGTTAATTCAGATACTGAGTTTATCCACCCCAGCACTGAAAAAAACTATAATTTTTCTGTAAGTGCCAATTGTAGATCTATGAATGTCATATATTTAGCCACATGTTAATCTTGTAACTGTTACTACATAGGAAAGACCAACCATATGTTAAAAACTAGAATCTTGAACCACTTATGAGCCATTAGGCTAAAAAATGAGCATAATGCTCTTTTTAGGCACGTATTAGCATTAGCAGGTCACAATTTCAAATTTATGGTTGTCAGGCTGATATCCAAAAGGAACAGAGGGGGCGATATTATGAACAGGACTGAGTGTGAAAAAACTAGATGGATTATAGAATTAACAGCACACAGATTTCCTGGCCTCAATGAGGTCATTCCTATTAAGCCCGCCCCAAAGAAAAGGTGGACTCAATATTGAACAGTGATTGGCTGTGAAGGGTTTTAAATGATTTTCTGTATTTGTAATGCATTGTCTGAAGAAGGGTAATAACCCGAAAGTGCTTACTGTTTTTGGATTTTAGTCAATGTTTTTATCTTTGTGTTTGCTGCCTTGTACCAGTGACGAATAAATACTTCTTCATATTGGTGGTAACTGCGGTGGTGGTGCTGTGGTAGCATTGTCATCTCACAATAAGACATTGTCCTGTTTGATTCTCAGCTAGAGTGTCTTCTTTGTGGAGACATGCGTGAATGGACGTACCTTCATTGAAGGTTGTGCGTCAGGGCTGGCAACTTGGCATGTAAAAATCTACTGCCAATCATTAGTGGACCTGAGTTCTGCTGTGGCGACCCCTAACCGAGAAAAGCCGAAAGACACAACATTGGTGGTAACTGCTTTTTATGGACTTGTGTTGCTGTTTGCTGTGAGCTGTTGCCTTTAGTGAGGTTTTCCTGTTTTTTGGACTTTATCTTATGATTCCCAGTCGATAGAGGGGTAATTAAAGTCTCCCATTAGTAGAGTGTTAAGTTCTAGATAGTAAGGGACTCCTGTAAATCCAGGTATGCATTGCGAGCTTTTTAGGACATGGAGGGTGACCTATAGCTGGCTAGGATATGGTATGGAATTTTGTCTATGGTTATCTGCACATGGAAGAACTCCAGCACATCATCCTCTTTGACCACCCAAGAGGTATGCTTGTTGTTGATGTATAGAGACACCTTCATATTTAGCCCTTGTCTGCACAGCTAATTGTCTAAAAGTGAGGAAAGTGCTGAAAACTTGCATTGCTGGGATACTCTGTCACTTTAAACTAGTCTTTAACTGCACAGATTTCTATATTCTTTGAGTGTGAGGAGGGCTTGGAGGGAGAGTAGTTTTTTATTTAGGCTTCCAGCATTAAGTAGTAATGCTGTGAAGTTCAGCTGAGTTGATTTTGCTGTGGAAGTATGTTTGTAAATTTGGCATGGTCTAAGAAAGGCACTATGGAGTGGATAAAATTTTAGACGGTATTTAAACACGTAGAGGGGAAAGGTGAAGACCATCCTTGGCAAAGCAATGTGGTCTGTTAACTATGTCCTCCCAATCTGACAAATATTGGATCCGCTTAGAATGACACCATAAAGATAGCCAATTATTTAAATCAATCATTTTTTGCTTATATTGTGGCATCATCCTTAGTGATGGTAATGTGCTGCTCAGTGCTAGACTCAACCAGCCTGAAACACACAGTCTGAAGCTCCATAATGTCTGTCTTTATATAGTCCAGGAAGGCACATCTCAGATCATTTTCACTTACATGGACTATGATGGAATCATACAGGTAAATGTGATGTAATGACTTGAGTGTGGGTATGACTAGTTGGATCTTGCCTCCAGATTAGCGACTAACAGTTACCTTCTCCTTGTTCAGCCTGGTCAGAGTGGCATCAGTATGTCTTACAATGGAGTCCCTATGATGGGAGTCCTGGAAAGTGTGTTTGCTTGCCTTAGATGCTTTGTGTTTGGGGCTGCATTGAATGTGACAGCATGTGTGTGTTGTAAGGTGTTCTTTCTGAGAACCTTTGGGCTTGCTGAGGCATAGTTTTGACAACAGGCAGTCTAGGTGATTTTTGTTGTTTATGAAGATTGCTTTTAAGTGCCAAAGCATACATCTGTCTATGTGTGTGCTGTGTGCTATGTTAGGTGGGTGTTGTGAGAGTGGTATCAACAACCTGATGTGAGCTTGTATATGACAGTTTCTCCTAGAATGTCATTGTGTAAGAACACCTCTGACATACTGGATCTGCTTCTTTAAGGATTGAGTGGTTGTCAGTAAACATGAGGCAGCTGCTACATTGCCTCAAGATGCCCATATCCACCAAAATGGCTACAGAGACATTAGGAAATTGCATATCCATACTGTCCAGTCCTTTGACTGGTTCACTAAAGGGGGTTCAGTACAGGAGTTACAAGGCTATTATGGGTATTTTGCTGGTGCAGACTAATAAGGGTGCTCTATTGTTTCAGATTATGCTAAACAGCACTAATTTCTACTCACTTTAATGTTTACACAATACTGAAGTCTACTAAATCTGTAGGTATTGCTACATGACGACCATTTAGTTCTTCTAAGCTTGGCTGCGTGCATAGTATTTGCTTTATATTGTTGCTTTACAGGCTACAGTTTTATGGACTGTTCTACAGGAAAATTTTACTTTCTAACCGTTTGCTACTGCACAAGGCACTGCTAACCCATGCAAATGTGCAAAATTTACAGCAACACAGAGAAAAACAGAACAAAAACCAAGTGCTTAGATACAGTTCCACAGAGCACAAACAACACAAAACACAGTAGGAATGTGTCTTACGATGTGTTCACACACACTACATAGCACGGTAACAATAGGTGTCTGTCATCTAGCTATGGTGTGAGCTCAGTGAGATTAAGAAGGTAATAATACCAAAAAGAGGGTGTGTTGTTGGACAATATCATACTACCCAGTGGCATTCTATAGCCTGACTCCCACAGGTGGAAAGCATATTTATTTCTAGGAGATCCAGAAAGTCTGAATTGCTCTTTAAAACCTATTTTAAAGTCTAGAAAGTTACCTTGTTGACTTTTTTAATGAAATTTTAATAGGATGATTGAATTGTTAAATTATTTAATTGATCTAAATTGTGTGTGTGTGTGTGTGTGTGTGTGTGTGTGTGTGTGTGTGTATATATATATATATATATACATATGTATATATATATATATATATATATATATATATATATACATATGTATATATATATATATATATACTATGTATGTATATATATATATATATATATATATATATATACACACACATATGAATGTAAGATGGAGCAGTATTTATTACTTGAAAAAGCGTTTTCTATATGTGAGAGCTTGTGTATAATAAAATTGTAATATTGTCATGAATTATCTGTTTTCAGTTTTTTATAGTATCTTTCCTTTGAACACTTACTTAAATAATTTACAAGGGGAAAATGCATTTTCTGAGACACAGTCCATGGATACCTAACTTTTAATGTATGATAATAAAAGCAGTCACATTCATCCTTAAGGTTAGAACCACTGCTACCTAGTCAATAAGTCAGATGATGATGTGGTTTTCTAGCGTTTTGTGGTTTTCACAGTGCTGGCAGTGGTCCTTGACTCCGTGGCATCTAAGGCTCACTGCACTACAGTTGCTTGCATGGATTCAGTAAAGAAGTCAGGCTGGACACTGATTCATGCACTTCATTTTTCACATCTGCACAGTCAATCTCCTAAACCAAAGAATAAGGATTCACTTTGGGACATCTGATATTGGTAGTCTAGGTTTTAACTGACTAGTATCATCTGTAGGAAATCCCAAAAAAAATTCCCTTGGGCTAGATACAAGCCTGGACCTATTTTATCCACAGTAATTCTTACACTTGGCTTTGGATGTCCCACAATCCTGGAGGGGAACTGAATCTTTGTTGGAACCTCTGATCCTAGATGGATGTCATACTGAAGAATGTGCAAATACTGATGTTGGATCACTGTTGCAGTAGCCTAAGTTATTTGAGTTATATCCTGCCACGTTTATGACCAACCAAACTGTTTTTCAAAGCTTAAGGGCACCTTCCACACAGTCTAAGTGACAGGAGCTCAAGCAGAGTTATACAAAGGTCAGTTAGAGTGCCAAAAAGCTTCAGTGCTTTCTTGCCTTCAAAGTACACTCCCTCTGTCAACTTTGTGGAGCTGATTGTTGGTTAGCATTAATTCAAGACTGGACAGATAACTTTACTTCTAGCAAAAAACTTCCACTAAATCATATTTTTAACAAAAAACTGTGTTTCTCGGTGAAAAACTATTTACCTTTAGCTAGGAAATGTTATATTTACGTTACTTGTAAAGAGATGTTTTTTGGAGTTGAGAATGCTTATATGAAAAACTGCATAAATTTATTTATTTTTATTTTTATTTTATTTATTTAACATTTGTTGACCGGGAAAGTCCGACTAGGTTCCACAGATCCTGTTTTCAGCAGAGGCCCGGGGAGAAATTCTCCAGATTATTTTTAAAAAATTATTTTTGATTAGTTTTTTCTACATTGCTATGTAGAATGTTTGTATTTGGAGCACACAATATTTTAGTTTTGGGAACTGTATTTAAAACTTTTTACCTCAAAACTTAACTTGGATGGTCACTTCTTTTATCAACTTGTGCAGGCTCTGCTAGCCACCTTGGTGGTACTGTTTTCATCTGAGCCATTAAGCAAATATTGTTCTATCTGGTTCTTCCTTCCCTCATCCACAAAAAGTACATTTCTTGGAAGTCTTGGGTCCAGCCTGCTCTATCACCACCTCTGCCGCTGATGGGTGACTGCTGTGGCCATACTGTGTTCCTCTGACCACTAAGTGTTATCTCTCGGTTCCTCTGGTTTAGCACTTTCAGTTATTAAGGACTGAGAATTAATCATGTCATGTGTGACTGTTCGTTAGTCCTTACCAGGCAAGGGGGAACAATCTTATTGGTTTCAGGGAAGTAGAGGGTAAGGTTTACCATTTAGCCAGGTTAGGAGCTTTCTTCCCAGATTAGTACTCCTGCCATAGGTTGGTCTTTTTCCTAGGAATTTCCCCAAAAATAAAAGCATGAACTCTAGAGAATGTTTTCTTGTATGTCTGACAGTCAAACAAATGTTGGCTGGTTAGGCATTGTACCTCAGATATTTGAATAACCTTTTTCTTATCTTTATCCTTTTTCTTATCCCACATCTTATCCCACATCTGATCAGAGCTGGATCCAGCACTATTCAACCAAGGTAGTCAACTAGGACCCACCAGCCAGGGAGTGTGCCCTTAGTAGCATCTGTGCATGCATCTTTAATACAATACACACACATCGAAACAACCAGCATTGGTTTTTCAGACAAACATTTTGCTTTTGTGTGTGTGTGTGTGTGTGTGTGTGTGTGTGTGTGTGTGTGTGTGTGTGTGTGTGTGTGTGTGTGTGTGTGTGTGTAATACCCTAGTTAGGGGTGACAGGTTAGTTAATTTAACTAGGCTCAAGCTCAAACCCTGTACCTTAGTTACAGTGAGACAAGAATTTGAATCCTCAGCACCAACTACCAGACTGTTATTTTCAGTGCATGTTTAAGAAATTGTGAGCTTTAGTAACATTTCAAAGAATTGTGAGCTTTAGTTTCAAGGAATTGTGAGCTTCAAGGGAAGAGCAGTTTACTGCTGCTCATGCTAAGTCTGTTTTTGGTATGCAGTTGTTTGTTTAGCAAATGGTCATTGTCAGAAAAATATGTATTAATTTATGTATTAGTAATATGCTTAGTGCATTTAGAGCTTAAAAAGTGTTAACAAATTTATTCTATTTCATACTGCATAAATCTGTACAAACTGCAGATGCTTTCTGACCTTGTATTGTTAGTTAAAATCTTGCTTGTGCCTTGGAAATTTACTGAGAAGCAGATGATTCCTGCTTATGTTAGGAAAATAATGAATAAAACAATACTACTTGTATGAAACTTAGACAAGAAGTTCCATTTGTGCTGTGAGAAAATACACAGCTGTAGAAGCTATAGATAATTAGGACAAAGCCTGTTAGAAAATATGAACTGCAATCAGCATTTGCTTGTATCTGAGTTAGAAGAGTACCTTGAAATGTAACACTGTACAATAGAAGCCTGTAAACGAATTAGTGCCCACCAAGGCAAGGTTGTTTTTCTCAAAAGTTTCTCACAAATCTAGTCATGTCAGCAGAAAATCTGAGTAACATCTGCTGTAGAACAATACTGAAAGTTGTGTTTGATTACGTCAGCCATAGAAGGTCATGTCTTGTAAAACAGTATAAGAATAAGCATACTTCCTGTTAGTAGTTAGACAAATCCTTGTATTTGCATGTTTTTGTCTCCTTGCGGCAAGTAATTAAATATGCCTTAACTGAACCTTACGTGTATTGGTCTTTGAAGTTTTTTCCTTTGACAGATTGGTCCTTCGGACTGGAAATCCTCACTTCGCCTCGGATCAGACAGGCCAGGTGGCTTGAAACCGTATGGGGAAGCAACCACATTGGTTCTTCTTAGTTGAAAAGCCCTCCGACTGAATTGTCGTACAAAAGAGGCCAGCCACTTTCTGATCTGCGACTGAAGGACGGGTTTAGTCGAACCAGGTGATCAATCACGAAGGCTCAGGTAAGGTGAATCTACCTTTTTTTCTGTTTTAGATCAGGGACTAGATTTGTATTTATTTTGTTAAGACTTTGTTTATACAAGTCAGGGACAAAAAGATTACTGTCTTGTCACAGATCAGGGAAACAGAGCAGGTAGGCAGTCATTCTGAAGAGATTATAACAAAATCCGTGGTACCACGTTAAAAATAAGGAGTTACGTAACGATTAAAAGGGTAGAACAAAATGGGTAATAATTGTTCAAAAAGACCCCAAAATCCGCCGTTAACCAAAGACGCGAAATACATGGAGTCACAGCATGCCGATAATATTAAATACTACTCAAAATGGGTTAATAAGTATGAATTTGATGGTAAATTAGAAAAATCCTCACTTGTCAAACTTGTCAAACAGCTTAAAACCAATTCTAAAGGTCGGGTAAAAAAGCAACGTCAATTAGGAATTCCTCAGGCACACAGGTGGATTGAGGAAGTAAATCGAAGGGAACAAACGAATAATAATTCAAAAGCAATGTTTTTAGATAAGGAGGACAATAACTTAGTAATTGCCTCAGCCCCTCTGCCTCCCTTACCAGAATATGAGGCAAGTGAACAAGTTAGTCCACCCCTGCGATATCCTGTTGTCACTGTAAGTAGAGAGACTACAAAAGTGAAACCGTTTATTAGAGATCCCGTCGAGACCAGGTCTCGAACACGGGCAGGAAACTCAAAAGGGGACATTGAGTTATATCAAATGGGTAGAAATTTGCGATCTATGAGTGAAGAAGAAATATGCCCACTTATAGAAGTGCCTAATCCTCAGGCAGGGCAAAAAGGTCAGAACCCGACTATTCTAGTGTATAGACCCTGGACTCCAGAAGACATCCGGAAAGCTACTGACGGAATTCCCCATCCAAAAGTTAATTTTAGAAAGTTCTTAGAAGATTTGCAAGGAATGAGGCTAAGTTATAATTTAAACGGAGAAGAGGTAGAAAAAGTAGTCAGACAAACTGTGGGACCAGATTGGCACATGATTAGTGGTGACTGGAAACCCCGTGATGCTGCGGTCAGGCCCCTCCCACATAGCAGCGCAGAATTAGACAACAGAGTGAAAAGTCTTACAGACCGAATCTCTGAGAAATGGAAGCCAAGGGCAGACTGGACTTGCATTAATTAATGCATCCAAGAAGAAGGCAAGACTGTTGACAGATATTATGCCAGACTATTAGAATGTTTTAATAACCATTGTGGAATGCAGGTTCCTGAAGATCAGACACACGATTCCCCATATGAGCAGCAGTTAAAGAATGCATTTTTGAAAGGCAGTATTGCACCCATAAGCAGCTTTATTACAAAGCACATGGTAGATCATCGTACAAGCAGGTTACAGTCATTACTTGAATATGCTAGGCATGCCGAAAGGCATTTTAATAGCAAAAAGAAAAAGAAAGCCCAAGTATTTTCTGTAGAAGATGGAGGAGAAGTTTAAGGGCAAGAGAAATGCCCAGGGAAACAAACAATCTGATCAGTGATCAGAGGACTTGGAAGGGCGAAAGAAAAGGTAATGTTTTAAATGCAGTAAAAAGGGACACTTGGCAAGAGATTGCAAGAAAAACAAGAAAGCAACCACGGCCGATAAGAAGGGTGAGGACTGACTATATGATAGTCAGGAATCACTAGAAGGGGATAGCAGGGAAAGGACAAGTGAGAATGTGATAGAGGGAGTAGAGAATGTGACAGAAGAAATAGAGGAAGTGCAGGAAGTCACGGATAGTGAAGAAAATGAAATATTAGATTTGGCTTTATTGAGCTTAGAGCTCTATTTAGCAGACACGAAACCAGAAGTTACACTCCTGGTAGAAGGGAGGGAAGTCAGATTCTTTTGTGACTAAGGGGCATCACGGACCCTGATACATCCCTCCAAACTGCCAGAGAACTCAAAGTCACCTGATTACATATTAGTGAAAGCAGCTAATGGACAGCTGTATCGGGAGCCCCTCTCCCATAATATTGTGATAACTGATCCTGTTTCAGGATTGACCCAGAAAAGCAAAATTGTTGTTTCTGCAAAATGCCCAGTAAACCACTTGGGCAGAGACCTTATGCAGCTATTTGGTATAACAGTAGTTCCAACTATGCAGGGTAAGGAAGCACAGCGACAAATTGATACCTTTACAGTGCAAACGGAGGGTAAAATGTTTTATTGGTACAGCCAGGATTTGGCTACGACTGGTCCAGGGGCAGTGACCGAAGAGTTGATGAACATAGCCATCAGCAAGTTCACCTCCCTTGACATTGATAAACAGCATTTGTTGCACTGTGCTCTGTATTATTGTAACACACCAGGACCTGATAAGGAATATGAGCAAGAATTGTTTAGAAATCGTGCAAACAGATTGATACTACGTAATCTGTACTGGGACATGGAAGGGAACAGTATAGCCAGCTGTTCATTGCCCCAGGAGTTCTTTGCACTCTATAAATCTAATCGATTACCACACATTAGCTTAACTAAGGACAAGAATGTAAAATGGGTAGACTTAGGAGAAAAAGTCACGAGATGGGAAAAACAGACAGAGTTAGGACTGTCAGAACAGGGAATACAAATGCAGAAGTTAAATTAGATAACTCAGACCCACCCAGCTGTACACTTGCAGTCTAGCAAGGACAGCTGATTAGAACTCCTATTGAAGGAGAAAGAGAATGCCTTACAGAATATACCAGAAACTCTCTGGTCAACAGGAAAATCAGATGTAGGACTTATTTGTACAGCGGGACCAGTTACTATTACGCCAAAGTCAGCATTTAGACCACAAAAAAGACAGTATCCCTTAAGAAAAGATGCAGAGGTAGGAATCAAATCTATTATAGCAGCTTTACTTAAGGAAGGGGTGCTGGTGAAATCTCCTGATTCACCATGTAACACACCCTTATTTCCTGTTAAGAAAGCGAATGGAGAGTGGCATATGGTCCAAGATTTACAAGCTGTAAATGATGCAGTAATACCAAGGGCACCTACGGTGCCAGACTCACACACCCTGCTGAATGATTTAAAATCTCAACAGAAATATTTTTCTGTGGTAGATATCAGCAATGCATTCTTTTCAATACCGATACACCCAGACAGCCAGTATTGGTTTGCATTCACATTTCAGGGGAAAAGGTATACATATACGCGACTACCACAGGGGTATTGTGAAAGTCCAACAATATTCTCACAAGAAATGGCAAGCAACTTGGCGGAATTTACCCCACCAAGAGGTAGCCAGATTTTGCTTTATGTTGATGATATCCTGCTGGCGGCCCCCACCCAGCAAGATTGTAAAGAAGATACCATAGCGCTATTACAATTTTTAGCCACTGAAGGACATAAAGTAAACAAAAATAAACTGCAGCTTTGGAAAAAACAAGTTAAATACCTAGGATATGTAATATCCAAGGAAGGTAGGACATTAGATGAGGACAGAAAAGTAATGATTTTGCAAGCACCAAAACCCACTACCGGGAAGGAAATTATGTCCTTCCTGGGAACGACTAATTTTTGTCGGAGTTGGATTCCAAACTATGCCTTGGAATCTGCACCATTGACTAACCCGATATATAAAAAGCTTATGGCAGCACAGGATTTGTTACAATGGACACCAGAAGCAGAATCTGCTTTCTGCAAACTGAAACAGTTAATAGCGTCCCCATTAGTTTTGGGATTACCAAACTATCATAAACGTTTTTTCCAAACTGTAGATTGTAAGCAAGGTTATATGACATCAGTGTTAACACAGCAGCATGGGGACAAGCAATGCCCTATTGCTTATTATTCATCACAACTGGACCCATTGCACAGTCTTTACCTCACTGTGTACAAGCAGTAGTTGCAGCTGCAATGGCAGTACAGGCTTCAGCCTCAGTAGTTTTGTTCCACCCTCTCACATTGAAAGTGCCTCATGCAGTCGCTATTATTTTACTGCAAGAGAAGGTAGCATATCTTTCCCCTGCTAGGCATCTTTCCTGTATGACTATATTGTTGAGCCAACCTCATATGACAATTGAACAAGGTACGACTTTGAACCCTTCTACCTTGCTCCCAACCCCTGCAGATGGCACACCACACAGCTGCCTGCAGGTGATTGAGCAAAAGACACTGCCTAGAAAAGACCTTACGGATGTTCCCTTGGATGATACCGAGGTGATATACTGCGTGGATGGCTCATGCAAAAGGGGTCCTGCAGAACAGAACCTGGTAGGATATGCAGTAGTTTCTGATACTGAGATTATAAAAGTGAAATCTTTACCACACAATTTATCTGCACAGGCAGCAGAATTGATTGCCTTGACACGGGCATGTACCTTAGCAAAGGGTAAATGTGTGAACATTTTTACTGACAGCCAGTATGCTTTTTCTACTGTACATGTTTTTGCGCAACAGTGGAAAAATCGAGGAATGATAACATCTACTGGCAAACCAATTAATCATGCACAGTTTATTTTAGATCTTTTAGAATCTATTCAGTTACCTCAGAAAGTAGCTATTTGTAAATGCACAGCTCAAACCAAGCAACAGGACAGGATTTCAAAAGGTAATGCCAGAGCTGATACAGCTGCAAAGCAGGCAGCTTCAGAAGTATTTGTTTTAAATGAGGAATTACAACCCTCTGAGATTTTAGACTTAGAAATGTTAAAGAGAATGCAGACACTTACTACGCAAGTTGAAAAACAAAGATGGATAAAACGAGGATCAATTCTCGAAAAGGGGCTGTACATCTCTAAAGAAGGGAAACCAATATTGCTATCTAATTTGTTTAGATATGCAGCTTTGTTGAGCCATGGGCAGTGCCATGTCTCAACAGGGGAGATGGTACAGCTGGTGAACCAAGTGTTCACAACATATGGATTCTTAAATTACTCTAAAAAATTCTGTTCGATGTGCCATGTTTGTAATAAACATCATGCACAAGGGGCGTTAAAGCCCAAGCAAGGGAGTTTCCCTACACCACCATATCCATTTCATACTATCTGTATGGATTTCATAGAGTTGAATAAATGTGAAAATAAGAAGAATTGCCTTGTCACTGTAGATATGTTTTCCAGATGGCTGGAAGCCTTTCCGACTAAAAATCCAGACGTGGCAACTGTGGCCAAAGTTCTTGTTAAAAAAATCATCCCTAGATTCGGCATTCCGGAAAGGATCTAGAGTGACAACGGCACACACTTCGTAAACCAGACCATACAACAGTTAAGTAGACATTTTGGTATTTCTTTAAAAAATCATTGTGCGCATCACCCACAATCTGCAGGGCTAGTAGAGAGGCATAATGGGATTTTAAAGAATAAGCTAAGGAAGTTAATAGTAGAAACGCAGAGAAATTAGGTGTACTGTCTGCCCCTGGCACTGTTGAGCATGAGAAATGTTCCGAATGCAAAAGGATTGACTCCTTTTGAAAAATTATTTGGAATGGCTTATTATATACCTCAGTGGAAATCTCTCATGCCCGCAGACCAGGAAGCTGACAGTACACTAGCTGAGTATATGCGAAACTTGTTAAATTCTAAACATTTGTTGCAGTCAAATTCTGTTTCAGATAAAGAATGAACCAGACCGTCAGAAGTGGCAGTGTCCCCTGGTGTCTGGATTTGGGTGAAGACAGTAAAGATAAAGAATTGGGCATCACCAAAGTGGGAAGGTCCATATCAAGTGCTTCTGTCGACACCCACTGCAGTCAAGATAGCGGAGCGCGCCTCCTGGATCCACCTGACGCACTGTAAATTAGTCAAAAACTTTGAACTGGACAAAAATCTTGTCACATGCCAAGAGTAAAAATGATAAGAGTCCTGAAGAAATAGGAATGCAGAACAACCCTTTCCTCAGAAGTATTGCATAATCATCCTGTTAACTGTACTAGTGACAATAATCTTTTTGTTGTGGTCTTTCCTTTTCCCAGCCACACAGACTGAACTGAATAAATGTGAAGCGTTACTCATAGACTGGCATCCAAACTTTAACACTTACCAGGCAATTAAATATGTGTATGCTGAGACTTTCAATGTTTTGAATTGCTGGATTTGCACAGCTTTGCTGACAGCATACGGGGGTTATTAATGACTACAGTCCCCCTAGGGGTCAATGAGACCTGGGAGAACTTGATTTATGATACCTCAACCATTACATCACAAGATAAAATAGCATTGCACTTGTCTGTTCCACAAAAGGGAACTGTGTGTTTTTATAAAAATGATACTGTTCAGGTGGGTTGGAGCAATTGCAATGTGACTGTTCCTTATAAATGTTACACTAAAGGTAACAATGTAGATCTTTATTGTAATACAAACTATGATTCATTTCTTGGATTGATGCACAAAACACTTGATGAAGTAAAACATAATTCTATTCTTTATAAACAACTGTCTATAATTGATAGAAAAATGTTTAATGCAGGGCAAGTGTATATTCATAGCAAAGTTACTACTAAAGTAGAGGACTGTTATTTTGTGTGTGGCAGAAAGGCATACAAATGGTTACCTGAAAATTGGTCCGGCAGTTGTTTTTTGGGTTACCTGGTTCCGGCCATACGACACACTGCAGTTTTGCCTTGAGGGAAAATTCAAAATGTCTGAGAGGTCGTCAAGAAACCTGTAAATCCAGTGGGACAAACTGATGCACATTGGAAAGACCATCATTCCATAGGCAAAGGACTGACACATATGGACTTGAGTGATAGCGTTATATCGTGGGCAGGCATATTACCAGCATATAGAGCAGTGAAATCGATCTGGGAGCTGAGAAAACTGTCGAAACTTCTCGAAGTAATGAGTAATGCAACTTTTTCCGCTCTCGAATTGGTGACTGATGAACTGAATGCTATGAGAACTGTAGTGCTTCAAAACCGCATGGCTCTCGACTTCACCCTAACGGCGAGAGGTGGTACTTGCGCTTTAATCCAAGAAGAATGCTGTTCATATATTCCTGACCATAAACACGAGATAGACAATCATCTTGAGGTAATTCAGCAAGTGTCGGCCATGACCAAACCAGGCCCAAACCCACTGACGGACTTTTTTCAGAAATGGTTTAGGGGGTTGGGTACCATCCTAATGAACATCCTGATTGCCATTTGTGTAGGAATGCTCCTACTGGGAGTATGCATTTGTTGTGGCATCCCCTGCATGAAAAGACTGATAAAAGACTTTATAGACATGTCAGTTTCTGAAACCTTATATAAAAGTACTGAGTTTGAAGAACTGTTAAAAGATTGAAAATGCTTTCATAAGTTTAAACTGAATGACTCTCTTAACTGCAAATCCTAAATGGAAGAGGTTAGGAGAAGAAAACAAACTGTTTATGCTTATTTTGAAAGTAGAATAAAAGTATTAAAAGGGGAAAATGTCAGAAAAATATGTATTAATGTGTGTATTAGTAATATGCTTAGTGCATTTAGAGCTTAAAAAGGTTAACACATTTATTCTATTTCATACTGCATAAATCTGTACAAACTGCAGATGCTTTCTGACCTTGTATTGTTAGTTAAAATCTTGCTTGTGCCTTGGAAATTTACTGAGAAGCAGATGATTCCTGCTTATGTTAGGAAAATAATGAATAGAACAATACTGCTTGTATGAAACTTAGGAAGTTCCGTTTGTGCTGTGAGAAAATACACAGCTGTAGAAGCTATAGATAATTAGGACAAAGCCTGTTAGAAAATATGAACTGCAATCAGCATTTGCTTGTATCTGAGTTAGAAGAGTACCTTGAAATGTAACACTGTACAATAGAAGCCTGTAAACGAATTAGTGCCCACCAAGGCCAGGTTGCTTTTCTCAAAAGTTTCTCACAAATCTAGTCATGTCAGCAGAAAATCTGAGTAACATCTGCTGTAGAACAATACTGAAAGCTGTGTTTGATTATGTCAGCCATAGAAGGTCATGTCTTTTGAAACAGTATAAGAATAAGCATACTTCCTGTTAGTAGTTAGACAAATCCTTGTATTTGCATGTTTTTGTCTCCTTGCGGCAAGTAATTAAATATGCCTTAACTGAACCTTATGTGTATTGGTCTTTGAAGTTTTTTTCATTTGACAGTCATTACTGTTTGTGTTTGTGCTAGAGAACTTAAAAGCAGTGCTACTAGCATAACAGGTAGCATACATGTTTTTGAAGCAGAAGTATATGGGCTCTACTTCCACACTATATAGATGGATTGTTGCTGTGTTGTACTTTAAGCACGGGGTGCTTTGAATGAGATGCCCTACAACTATGAACCTGTTAGTTTGCCATCCATTACCTATTGCAATATTAGCAGCTTTTTTAATATAACATAGGAAAGTTATTCTTCAAGGGCAGCAGGCACTGAATTTGTAGGTGAAACACTGAAATATAAAGTTGTTTTCTAGTAACAACCTCTTCGTTAGTTACATATTTCTTTAATGTGGAATTATTCAGATGATTTTTACTTCTGTAGAGATTTTGCATATTGACTGATATTGGTGGATTGTAATGACAGAAGTTT
Source organism: Protopterus annectens (assembly GCF_019279795.1). Classification (NCBI taxonomy): domain Eukaryota; kingdom Metazoa; phylum Chordata; order Ceratodontiformes; family Protopteridae; genus Protopterus; species Protopterus annectens. Next base: position 388,004,150 of record NC_056726.1, read on the forward strand.
GAGGGCCTTTTATGGTTGAAATATTCTGAAATGGTCAGTTTTGTCATTGTTGGTTCATACATTCTGTTTCACTGTTTATTGGAAAAATGTTCAAAACTACAAATTTAAAACACACTCTAACAAGCGGTGCTTTATTATACAAAGAAAATAATTTAATACTATGAGGAAGATGCATCAAAGAAGACATGCATGTGTGCCTGGTCCTAAATGTGTGCAAGGGGCCTATGGTTTGAAAGCAGCCCAAAGGTAAACTTAATCCGCCACTGGCCAGATGGATTTTCTTTGAATGGGGGTTTCAATGTCAGAGAAGTTTACTGTTAATGCTAAGTCTGTTTTTACTAAGAAACTGTATTATTTTGTTTAGCAAATGGCTAATGGTATCTGTGCTATAAAATTTTAAATAAAGTTTTTAATTTAAATGTAAATATCTATACTCATTGTAGAAGTAAAGCAGAAAATAGTATGCACACTGACAGGATTGAACAGCTTTTATGGTAACTAGGGAGAAATAGCCAAGTAATGGGACACTGGAATGACTGTGTGGGAGGGACTAAGGGGGTCTGCTGACGGGGTCCTAATCCATTACCCTGCCTATGGCCCCATTTAATGATGATCTACATCTGATCATGCAGATGTTTCCTTATCAAAGCCATTTACTGCTGATTATTTTGTTGAATGCTACCTCACTTCCTGTTTCAGAATGGAAAAACATTTGATAGATTTGGGACTAAAGGATTTTTTTCTTCTGCTGTTTAATTTTTCAGAAGCTGGAATTGCCAGACTTATATGTTAAAAAGGAAAGTTTTACTGGATTCTTTTGAGAGCATGAGGATGTTTACTGCTAACCTTCCTTCTTTAGAGGTTAAAATTTCAATTAACACCTTATTGCATCTTTCTCACGTAAAACAGTGCTCTTTACAGTGGTTATATGATTCTGCTAATGCTGTTTCCAGAGCTACTGCTTTTGTTTTAGTTTTAAAAAATATTGTTTGGTCACATTCTCAAACTTTTCAATAATATGTTAAAGTTGCGCTGTTGGCCCTTCGGGCCTATATTAGAACATTGAATGCTCACAATCGCGAACACTCTTCTTCTTCTTTTGGCTTTTTCCAAGTTAGGGGTCACCACAGCAGATCACCTTGTCCACTCATGATTGGCAGTGGAGTTTTACGGTGTCGAGTTGCCAGCCCGGTGCCCAACCTTCCACAGAAGGCACACACATGCACACACTCACACCTAGGGCCAATTTAGAGTGTCCAATCAACCTACAGCATATCTTTGGGATGTGGGATGAAACCAGAGCACCCAGAGGAAACCCACGCGACCACAGGGAGGACATGCAGACTCCGCATAGAAGGCACCCCAGCCGAGGATCGAACCAGAGAACCTCTTGCTGTGAGGCGGCAACACTAACCACTGAACCACAATCGTGAACACTCTAATAAGCGAAAATGCCAAACCTCAAATTACTTTTTTTAGGATCGCAGTACAGTGAAGATTGGAATATTTCCCTTTCCTTACTGTAGTGGATCTCAGAGTTGGAATATATATTTAGTGGGGAGCTCAGCCTCCCACAATAAAGAGTTTGAGTTTCTGCATTTTTGCTCATTAGAGTGTTTGCGATTGTGAACATTCGATGTTCTAATATAGACACTTGCCCTTCTACTGCTGTAGTCCTAAAAAGAATTGTTGCTTGAGGAATACTGATTTAAGGTTTTTTCTCATACCTTTCATCCATCTTTGTCCCTTTATTTCAAGAATATATATATATATATATATATATATATATATATATATATATATACTGTATCTAGGATAAAACAAACAGGTTTTATATACTGTGGTCCTGACCTATTAAGCAGATGTGAGGAAGAATGGCAAATACTACCTTTATACTTTAAGTAGAATTTTTGTCAACTACACACATGCAACCTCCCAGTGCCATCCATAGATTTTGCATTTGGATGGCACAGCGGTGCAGAGGTAGCATTGTTACCTCACAGCAAGAGGTTCTCCGGATCAGTTCTTGGCTGGGGTGCCTTCTGTGTGGAGTCTGCATGTCCTCCTTGCATTTGTGTGGGTTTCCTCCAGGTGTTCCGGTTCCCCCCGTTACAAAGACATGCATCTGGAGTGTTTCTCCCTGGGCCACCGCTGAAAATTGGTTTAGTTCCAAGTTGGACTTTCCCGGTTAGCAAATGTTAAATACATACTGATGTTTTTTTTCCTCTCCATAGCTCCTGAAGCCATTACAGTGAACAGGCAGCTGCACAGGAGGATATTAAAGCACCTAAGAGAATGCAGAGGTTAGTGTACTTGCACCAGGATCTACTTCTTGTAATATTACAAATAGTGTAGATTCAGTTCCATACAGTATACTTTTTATAAATCCTTGCCACTTCTGTGATAACTTCCATAGTTCAAAGGTTAGAAGTGTGTGTGCATGTGTGTGTGTGTGTGTGTGTGTGTGTGTGTGTGTGTGTGTGTGTGTGTGTGAGCACATATGCACATGTGTGAGCATCCTGTCATATACTTGAAAGAGAAGCTCAAGATGTTAAGGCTTTACTCGGTCAAAGTAGCTCATAACAATCACATTAATCCTTTACTTTCTCAGAATGCAGGTGATAATGGCTATGAGTTCAGGTCTCTCTCTTACCTTCTATGCAAAAAGCTTTGCTAAATTAAGAAGTGTGTTTGTTGTTTATTCAAGTATATTATAACATTATCATACTACAAGTATGTATCAGATTTATTTTTTCATTGCATTTGTAGTTCTTGCTCCCCCACCCTCTTTGTTGCTATTCTATTACACATATTTATTTTGTTTATTATTTTGTTTCTTGCAATTTATTTTGCTATTATATGCAGCAGCATCATAAAGACCTGGACCCACACATCCTTCAAGCAAGGCCTGTCAGCCCAATCAGGTGGCAACAGCAGCACCAGAAGTACCCACAACATCTTGCTAACAGCCTGCCTCAGTTACCTCCACACCTCTTTCACTGTCTGCACCTTCCCCTACAGGGAGTCCTGCCCTGAATACTAGGACTGCTGTATCCACCAGTAGCAGTGCCAGTGGAGGTGAGACCTCTGTTATCTATTGGCAGCTGGAAAACATTGTGGAGGAGATAATAGACTGGAAATTTGATGCATGAATCTGCCATACAGAGAACCTCCTACAGTAACTCGTTGAGTTGCATCCCTGTCCAGCACTATCACCACCATTTGAGACAGGGCCCAGAGGTGGTAGTACCTAGTTTGACAAATAATCTCTCACTGAATCACAGCTATCCTCCATCCTGGTTTCCCCTCACTTTTGTGACAATGCTCACCCCTGTTCTTTGTACAATCCTCCCCTCATCATTGTCTTCCCTCTGTCTACTGTGCATTTCACCAAAAGCTTTGCCTGCTTGATGCTGAAGCTCAGTATATAAATGAAGTGCTGTTGACTTTACAGGAGATGAAATCTATGGGTTTGAGTCCCATAAGAGTGGTATGTTTTTGACGCTTTTAGTCTTTAATTTTGCATGTGTGACACACAGCTGCTGTGTGCTACCCTGAATGGTTTCCTTTGACTATTGCAGTAGCTCAGCATATAAATGAAGAAAGTTTTATGAGTGATGAAAGTTGTTAATTCAAGTTCAAGCCCCACAGGGATTACATGTTTTTGTCTCTTCTGTATTTTCATTCTGCAAGTGTGTGACACACAACTACTATGTGCTTCATTGAAGGCTTCATTCTTACTACTGCTGTGGATAAGCATGTAAATGAAGTATCTTTGACTTTACATGTATTGAAGGTTGTAGATTGTAGTCTCCTAGGGATTGCATATAGGCATCATTGTTTCAGTAAGGTGTTTTGTTCATTACTTTTGCATTATGGTACAGCTAAAGTGGTCAGAGTCTGATGATATGACTACTTTCTTTTCAATATCCTCTTTTCCACTATATACATTTATTCATTCATTTATTTATTATTTATTTATTTATTTTTGTATTTATATACAGCAGCACTAAGACCAGCATCCCTGCCACCATCCAGACCTGTTGCCCCACCACCAGTGGCTACTATACTATTTCTAGCAACATCACAGGCAGTGCTGTCACCAGTGATGTATTGACCTCCACATCTCCGCAGCACCATTGTCTTTCCTCTTTGTATCTGATGCCTGCTTCTCCACTGTCTTCCACATCCCAGCTTGTGCCACCGGGTACAGGATGTTTGGACCCCACCAATTTGCCCCCGGATGATTCGCCCCCGACCAATTTGACCCTGGACGGTTGGATCCGCATAGAAAACATAACATAAGTGAAGCCGAAGCACATCATAGCATAAATAGAAAAGAAAGACTGTTTAAACATTCTTAAAATTGGTTTAGACAGTCTTTCTTTTCTATTTATGTGCTTTGACTATAGCTACTTTACAAAAAATACAATTAGTTAGTTGAATTATATAAAAAAGCTACAAATGCAAATACACAAAGGAACTAAGCAGTAGCGATAACATCCAGAAGTTCGCAGCATTGCCACAGGAAGGGTAGAATAGATAGGGTTGCTAACTAAAAGGTTTCAAGGAGTACCAACAAAGAAAAACATTGTTTTTCCTGACACTTTCACATTTCCCCTTTGAGTATGTCTGAGGTTGGAGATTCCCACCATCTTGCTGCCCTTTTTCATAATCTGACATATGTCTCCTTATCTCTCCAGATCAAGAAAGTTGCTAGGCTATGGTGTGAGTGTGGAGACCTCTGAACTCGTGTTACTTCTACTTTGCTACAAGGCACAATATTAAATCAAACAGCTTTGATCAGGCATCCTCATCACCACATATCTCAGCATAAGGCTTTGTTAACACATAATACAATACCCCTTTGTTACAACCAGTGCACGTTGCAGTATTAACTAGTCCGGAGTAAGCATATAACGGTAAAATTAACATTATATAAAAATAAATAACAATTAAGGCATTAAAAATAAAGTATTCTTACAAATAAAACCTAAAAACACATATATGCAATAAATCAATGAACAGAAACTCCCGACTAGGTAATCCTGTGAACTTCCAGATTAGTTAGCAAACTGTTGTAAAACAGAAATACTATAATACACATACCCCAAACAAAAGCGTAATATCACTACCAGTTATCACAAATACATATTAAAAAACAATAAGTTTATGACAGATAAACAATGCAAAATTTAAAAATACAACAGAAGCCTACATGCCATTAATTAGAGAAAACCCTTAAACAAATAGCAGCTATAAAAAAAAGGTATAGTAAAAATTAAAAAAAAATACATTTAACTACCTGAAACAGAAAAAATGTCCTAGAAAAGGGTAATGAATTGTAAACCCATGTATATCCATAACATATAAACTATAAACGAAATCACATGCATAAAAACATTAAGAATGTCATATATTAGTCTACTTCTACCAAGTGGCAATTGTAAGATATTATCATTAAAAAAAAATAAAGAATATAGCTCAAGCAGAGAATCAGTTACATGTCAAAAATTGCCTCAAAAAGAAATCAAGAAAAAATAAGTTATAATGGATATCTGTACTGCTTTGTGAAATACAACCACGATCAGACAATAAAATTTTGGAGATGTGACAAAAGAACATCCTATAACTGTAAATCTAGACTACATACAAGTGTATCTACAAATGAAGTAATACATATATTAAATGAACACAGTCCAGGAAGTGACATATCAGAAATAAAGGTGCAAAAGATAAAAACAAACATTCCTTGTCTCTGTAATAAAACAAAAAAATCTCTTGTTTTCCCGCCTTACTGAACTAGAGTAGTCCAGTTTCAGAGTTGCTGATCCCTGGGCTTTGTTTTTAGTTCCTGTCACTGATCCATTGCCTTATTAGGGAGGAGGGAAGTTTCTTTGCTTACCAGTGGGAGTGGGAAGCACTGAGCAGCCTTTCTGTCCGATTTGGTGAAGTTTCAGCCGGAAACTAGTAGTCCATTGGTCATTTTGGGCCAATTCCTAGCTCCTTTCAGCCCCCTGCTATAAAACACGCTAAACAGCGTTTTCCAGCTTGTACCAACTCAGCACAGATCCTCGTGGTGGCCTGCAGAGTGATCCAAGCAGCAGAGAGCTAAAAGAGTGACTTTCTACCAGATATAAGTATTTTGTGGCTTTCCCACTGTTATTAAGCTAGCGACTGCATTTAGCCTGTTTACTGCTACTTTAAGTGATTTCTGCATTTTACACTTTTTATTGCACTTTAAGTTACTAATTGTTGCAAATTGTTTCTGTAGGCTACACACTAAAGTCGCTAGCCGATTTACAACATTATAGCATTTACTGTCTGTTTTTTTTCCTTGTCTCTGTAATAAAACAAAAAATCTCTTGTTTTCCGCCTTACTGAACTAGAGTAGTCCAGTTTCAGAGTTGCTGATCCCTGGGCTTTGTTTTAGTTCCTGTTACTGATCCATTGCCTTATTAGGGAGGAGGAAGTTTCTTTGCTTACCAGTGGGAGTGGGAAGCACTGAGCAGCCTTTCTGTCCGATTTGGTGAAGTTTCAGCCAGAAACTAGTAGTCCATTGGTCGTTTGGGCCAATTCCTAGCTCCTTTCAGCCCCTGCTATAAAACACGCTAAACACGCGTTTTTCCAGCTTGTACCAACTCAGCACAGATCCTCGTGGTGGCCTGCAGAGTGATCCAAGCAGCAGAGAGCTAAAAGAGTGACTTTCTACCAGATATAAGTATTTTTGTGGCTTTCCCACTGTTACTTAAGCTAGCGACTGCATTTCGCCTGTTTTACTGCTACTTTAAGTGATTTCTGCATTTTACACTGTTTATTGCACTTTAAGTTACTAATTGTTGCAAATTGTTTCTGTAGGCTACACACTAAAGTCGCTAGCCGATTTACAGCATTTATAGCATTTACTGTCTGTTTTCCTTGTCTCTGTAATAAAACAAAAAAAAATCTCTTGTTTTCCTGCCTTACTGAACTAGAGTAGTCCAGTTTCAGAGTTGCTGATCCCTGGGCTTTGTTTTTAGTTCCTGTTACTGATTCATTGCCTTATTAGGGAGGAGGAAGTTTCTTTGCTTACCAGTGGGAGTGGGAAGCACTGAGCAGCCTTTCTGTCCGATTTGGTGAAGTTTCAGCCAGAAACTAGTAGTCCATTGGTTGTTTTGGGCCAATTCCTAGCTCCTTTCAGCCCCCTGCTATAAAACACGCTAAACACGCGTTTTCCAGCTTGTACCAACTCAGCACAGATCCTCGTGGTGGCCTGCAGGGTGATCCAAGCAGCAGAGAGCTAAAAGAGTGACTTTCTACCAGATATAAGTATTTTTTGTGGCTTTCCCACTGTTATTTAAGCTAGCAACTGCATTTCGCCTGTTTTATTGCTACTTTAAGTGATTTCTGCATTTTACACTGTTTATTGCACTTTAAGTTACTAATTGTTGCAAATTGTTTCTGTAGGCTACACACTAAAGTGCGCTAGCCGATTTACAACAATTACTGTCTGTTTTTTTCCTTGTCTCTGTAATAGCACAAAAAAATCTCTTGTTTTCTCGCCTTACTGAACTAGAGTAGTCCAGTTTCAGAGTTGCTGATCCCTGGGCTTTGTTTTTAGTTCCTGTTACTGATCCATTGCCTTATTAGGAAGGAGGGAAGTTTCTTTGCTTACCAGTGGGAGTGGGAAGCACTGAGCGCCTTTTGTCTGATTTGGTGAAGTTTCAGCCAGAAACTAGTAGTCCATTGGTCGTTTTGGGCCAATTCCTAGCTCCCTTCAGCCCCCTGCTATAAAACACGCTAACCGCGTGTAAGCGCGATTTAGCGCGGAGTTACCACTGTTGCACACAAGAGCAGCGGCGGTTAAACAAGGTTAAACTATTTGGGCCATCTAAATTCCACTCTTCCAATTTTCCCTTAAAACTACCTTCCTCGAGCTGTACTGCTGATCTAACCAGCATATCCTATAACTGAAAAGTTCATCTCTACTTGATTCCCAAGTAGACTATTCTCTATCTGTAAAGCCTAGCACTTACTCCTACAGTACTTGCACCTTGATAAAGCACTCTTATTATAGATAGTACCCCACCAGCCTAAAACCCACTTCCCGAGTCCTTTGAAAGTCTCTTTATCTACTACTTCTAGTATGTCGAGGGATCAGTTGCTAGTGTCCTCTCCAGCTCAACTGGTGAACCTGGGAATATTGAGGCAATGTTACAACTGCCTCATGTACACAGACAATCCTCTCCTTCTCCCACAAAACACAAATACATGCGAGAGATGCAACTATACGGCCAAACTGGAGGCTGAGCTCTCTCAACATAGGACTGGCAAGACCAGACAGGAGGAGAAGGTAACCACACACAATACATACCCAGTCACACATGGTACCATCACAACTTCAAATCATACACATACTCACACAAAGACATACTCGGAGGCTCTGATCAAAAATTTACCAAAACAGCAGAGGCCACCAAAGCAGACACCCAAACAACTACCACCTCACGACCCAACACATGCAACACATAGACCACACAGTCAGAGTGTCAAACAGTCACAGCCCTTAAGGCCAAACAAAATGCCAGACACACTTGTCATTGGTGATTCCATAGTCAGACACACTGACGTCCCGCTCACCAGACTGAGTAAAGAGAAGGTCACAGTAAGCTGCCTGTCAGGCGCTAGAATCCGCCACATAACGCAAGCACTCAGGTCTCTCAACAGCAGGTACAAGTGCGACTCAGTCATTGTCCACGCTGGTGTCAACGACCTGAGACGTACCTCCTTGGACTACATGAAAAGGGACATCGAGGAGCTCTCTGATTATGTAGCCCAGGCAGGTATGACCCTGACCTTGAGCAGTATCCTACCTTCACCTAGAATGATGCCACAATACAGTGATAAGATGATCAGCTTTAATAATTGGCTTAAATTCTGGTGTCATTCAAAGGGGATCAATGTCTGTCTGCCTGGGATGACATGCTGGACAAGCCACGCTGCTTCCAAGGGACGGCTTGCACCTGTCACCCTGGGCTTCGGATATTGGCAAAGGCTCTTGCCACCCCCATAGTGCCTTTTTAGGCAAGGCTCAAATTCTAAACCTACCACCCTAGAACACCAAAAGGAAAAAACTAAGGGTAATGCTGCTCAATGCCAGAAGTCTCAATCTCAAGATGCACGCACTCGAGGCCCTTCTCAATATGGAGAACATCGATGTCTGTGCTGTGACAGAAACCTGGTTCAAGGCTCCTGAGAGCACCCCAGCACTAACAGGTTTCACCTCATATCATGCGTTCCGCCCCAAAATCCGGACAACACCAAGAAAGGAGGGGTGTCCATATTCATAAAGGACACCCACACCTCAAGGTTGGTGGCAACGCATGATGCATCGGAGACCATCCAGGTGCAATTAACCATAGGCAAGACTGCTCTGCAATTTGTAGCATGTTACAGGCCACCCTCTCAAACTCAGGAACCTCACATGGCCTTCCTGAAAACATTGGAGGGATAAATGTATCTCCAAACACCATCATACTAGGTGACTTTAACTACCCTAATATAGACTGGGAACACTACTCAAGCCCGAACACTCTAACCCAAAGATTCCTGGAGTTCATAAACTCAAATGCCATGGAACAACTAGTCACCATCCCCACAAGAGGAGAAAACATACTTGATCTCATCATCACGAACATGGGATCAAAATGTTCAACACCGAAGTATACCCCTCACTGGTGAGATCAGATCATAAACTAATCTCGCTGGAGGTCCTCATCCCGCCCCACCTGAAACAAAAAGACCACAGTGAAAAACTTCTCAAAAGCCGATTTCACACTTCTAAAAACTAGTGTGGTCTCCTTTAAGGCCCCTGAGCCAGTGGTAAACATTACTCAAACCGCTGAATCACTTACAAATGCCTTCTACCAGCACCTACAGGACTGCATGGATCAGGCAATCCCAAACAAAACTAAGACTCTCTGTACCAAAGGCAAGCGTCCAGTCTGGTGGACCCCAGCCATAAACAAGCTCTACAACAAAAGGAGGAAGCTACTACAAGATAGAGCAAAATCCTTGAAAGGTAAGACACCTTTGATCATTATAAGTAAAAACTAAGAGCTCTCATAAAATCATCCAAGGCAAATTTTGAGAGAAAAATCGCCAAGGACTCTAAAGAGAATCATAAGGCCTTCTTTAGCTATGTTAGAAACCTAGGAGGAAACTCCCAGATATGCTCAGAATTAGTTCAAAATGATGTGAAAATTACTGAACCTACACACATTGCCAACATACTGGCTGACAGGTTCAGTGCAAACTTCTCCCCTCCCCAAAAGGAGAGATATCTATTCCAGAGGATTGTAGCGCCCCAAACATCTCCAACGCCCAGGTGAGAACTGCCCTCACTAAGGCAAAAAACACAGCATCCATGGGACCGGATGGTGTCCCCGGCTGTGTGCTTCATGAACTCAATGAGGAATTAAACCCACAGTTAGGACAGCTGTTTAATCTTAGCCTCACCTCAGGATCGTACCCAAGGAGTGGCGCACGGCGACTGTGGTCCCACTTCATAAGGGCGGTGCCTCCACAGACCCTGGAAATTACCGCCCCATTAGCTTGACAAGCCTTATCTGCAAAGCCATGGAGAGGATCATAATGGAACTCATAAATAAAGACATAGGGAACTTGCAGACTTTGGATCCAACTCAGTTTGGCTTTGTCAAAGGCAGATCCTGCCTCTTAAACTTGGTTGACTTTTTCGAGACAGTCACCAAGGCCATTGATGAGGAAAGGCAGTCCATACAGCCTACCTCGACCTGGCAAAGGCCTTGACACAATACCCCACTCAGGTATCATCGAAAAACTCATCAGCTTGAATGTAAACCCATACATCACAAGATGGGTTGCAAACTGGCTAAGTGACAGAACCCACAGGGTCAGAGTTGCTGGAGCCATGTCAGACTCAAAGCCTGTCACAAGTGGTGTCCCACAGGGCTCAGTCCTGGGTCCACTCTTGTTCGGCATCTACTTTTCTGAAGTACAAGCAAACACAGGAGGGTTATGGCTGACAAAGTTTGCAGATGACTGCAAACTGGGCCATAGTCGAAAACACATCTGACACAGATATCCTCCAGAAGGGCCTCACAGAAATGGATAACTGGTGCCAGAGCCATGGCCTGAAGTTAAACGCCAAAAAATGCATAGTCATACCCTTTGGGAAAAACAAGGCTACCCCTAGCTACCATATAGGTGGCAATCCACTGAGCACAGAAAAGTCATCAGAGATCTGGGGACCCAGGTTGACAGTAGCCTTCGTTTGACACTCATGTTGCTAAAGTAGTTAGGAAAACCTTCTATATCACCCACCTGATCATGAAGGGATTCACATCTAGATCAAGGGAGGTCATCGTCCCCTGTACTCATCACTTATTAGACCTATGATTGAGTACAATGCCCGTTCGGAATGTATCTGACCAGACACCTGCTGCAGCTTGAAAGGCCCCAAAAGTTCCTCACCAAAAGGATAAAGGGTCTCAAAATATGTCTTATGCTGCCCGACTGAAAGAACTCCAGCTCTATTCAGTCTCATACCGCTTGCTCAGAGGTGACCTGTGCCTGACATATAAGGCCATGTCAAACCCAGATTTGATGAATATGCTTCACCTCAAAAATCTAGATCCCTCAGAACCACAAGGGCGGAGACTTAAACCTTGACACGGTTATAAATAGAACGTGCTGGAGGGACAGATTCATCACCCAGAGACTCCCTATGCTGTGGAACAAAATCCCGGTACATGTGAGGCAGAGCACCTCTCTGGTCTTGTTCAAGAGGAATCTTGACCAATGGATGGGAGATTGCAGATATACCCCAGGGATTACTTCAGCGTCACTGCTTGACAGAGGCACAGCAAAATGATAGGCATAGTTTTTATTCAAACTAAAGGGGTGGCGAAAGCCACATAACTATGGGCTAGGCTTATAAATGCCCTTGGGCAGATAGCCTAGTATGAACCTATGAACCTATGAACCTATTAAAGAAAGGGCTGAAAACACAGTGGAAATTCCAGCAATGATCATTAACACTGCAATAGAAGAGACTGCAGAAGCAGTGAAAGCTAAACTGCCAAATAGTGATGCAATGAAAAAAAGAATAAAAAGTAAAAGAGAAAAAGTTACTAAACCTCCAACACAACCAACTGATTTATACTCCTTAATAATTCCAGAGAAATATAAAATTTATGGAAAAAATTTAAACTTTCTTCTATACGACTCAGGAGAAGATCAAAAAAGAATTTTAATATTTGGGCAAGAAACAACTAGTACATGGAGTCATCTAATAAAAAAATATTTGTAGATGGAACATTCAAAATAGCACTGAAACTATTTTCACAGGTATACGTAATAATGAGTGAATGAAGTGGATTCATTATACCAATAGCTTACTGTCTTTTACCAGACAAGAGAAAAGAAACCTATGAAAGAACGTTTCAAGGACTAAAGGACATTTGGCCAAACCTCTTGCTAAATTCAATATCGACAGACTACAAAATAGCTGTATTAAATGTTATAAAAACAGCACATCCAACAACAGAAATCCACAGATGCTTTTTTCACCTAGGAAAAAAACACGAAAAAGATGATATCACATGAAGGACTGCTAGGCCAGAAAAATACAGATAGTGAATTTGCACTAAAAGCAAGAATGATTCCAGCACTTGCCTTCGTACCACTGGATGAAATAAAGACTGCCATAGAAGATTTAGCAGAGGACATACCAGAAGCACTGCAACTGGTACTAAACTGATTTGGAGATAACTATATTGGATGACCAAATCACAGAGGAACAAGAAAAAATCGAATATTTCTACCTAAAATATAGTCAGTGTATGACAGAACCTTAAATGGAGAACACCGAACAAACAACTATGTAGAAACTACTCACAGAAAAATGCAAACAGAATTTGGAGTAGATCATCCAACAATATGGAGATTTATAGATGGCATTCGAAAAAATCAAAGTGGAAGAGATCAAGATTAAGAGGCATTTATCAGCGGAGCAGAACCACCAAAAAACAGAAAAAATATCAAAAAAATGATCATAGACTTTTAACATTAGCAAGAGATTGTGGTAATAGAACAAATTTAGAATACCTATGGGGAGTAGCACACGATTTTTTAATGGGTTAAAAGAAAGATAAAGAAAGCATATTAACCTGAACAAAACATTGATTTCATTTAATTTTAGAGAATTTATTTATAGTAGATAATAGGTTAGTTAACATGTCAACATAATATAAAATAAAAAAATATATTTAATTTATGATAAAAAATATGTTATAAAGTATGTTATAAAGTAACACTAGTCAAATATGTTAAAACATAACATTAGTTATTATATGTTAAAAGTTTATAAGTTGTATTTATACTAACAAATGTAATCTTCTTCTTCTTTTGGCATTTTCCTGGTTAGGGGTCGCCACAGCGGATCACCTGTCCGCACATTGAATGGCAGAGGAGTTTTACGGTGTCGAGTTGCCAGCCCGGCGCCCAACCTTCCACAGAAGGCACACTCACACGCACACCTAGGGCCAATTTAGAGTGTCCAATCCACCTGCAGCATGTCTTTGGGATGTGGGAGGAAACCGGAGCACCGGAGGAAACCCACGACCACAGGAGGACATGCAGACTCCACACAGAAGGCACCCAGCCGAGGATCGAACCGGAGAACCTCTTGCTGTGAGGCGGCAATGCTAACCACTGCACCACCGTGGCCGCCCATACTAACAAATGTAATAATTAATTAAAATAATAATATTAATAAAAATATATTTACAATGAAAAATTAACAGTGTTATTATTGCATAATGGATTAAATAATAACATAATGATAAAGTGCTTAGAATATATTTGGGGTCAAATAGTCTGGGGCCAAACTGTCCACTAAAAAAACCCATAGACAATATATATAAATTTATACATGAAATTGCATAGAAATGCATTGGGGTCGAACCATCCATGAGTGAACAGTCTAGTCTCAAATGGTCCTGCTTCCTGTGCCACCACTTCCCCTGTGTTATATGTTTGTTTATGTGAAACTGCTACCTATAATCCTAGTGCCTTCCTCTGAAGTCCTTTAGCAACTTAACTTCTTTTTGTGTGTTTGTATATATATATATATATATATATATATATATATATATATATATATATATATTATATATCAATGATTTGTGTCAAAAATACATCAGCACACAAGCTTCATAGGTGCTTAAGGTTACCACATAACATCTTTTTCTTGCCACTACTACACAAGCGAAATCACACAACATACAATCAAGGTACATACACAACAGAGGAGAACTGCTGTTGCTTGTACATCACTGTGGCAATACTCTTCCCACAGTATATGCTTCTGCCACAGGCAGGGTATTTAATGAGCTGTTCTTCACGCAAACTAGCCTCATATGATTCATTGTTAATGAGCAGTGGTGCTCGTCATGTACACACAGCAAACAGAGGAGGGCTAGGCATGATCAAGCTTCAGTGTTGATGAATCCCAGGGTATGTGTAAGTACTTAAATGTGACCTTGAACTTAGAGTGGTCTTTAGGTAATATTTCCTTGTTATTGTATTTTGGTATTTGAATATTTTCCACTGAATTATCAGGAAGTAAATGGTGCTATTTTTTTTAAATATGGCAAAAGTATGAGTGGAATATAAGCAGACTGTTCAGTGAACTTTTTATTGTTGCTAGCCTCTTAGAATTTACTCAGGAGAAACTGCAAAAGACAAATGGCTTATATCGCTATAGACAGATATCCAGTTAAGTTCCCTGAAGCCCTGTAGCAAACCTCATTTTTATTTCCATATTTAGGATTCCTCTAGGGTTCTATGGAAAGCAACATATTAGGTTACTTCACAATGTTCTTTGCAAATGGAGAAAAAACATGGTTTATTTTTAAATGTAATATACTTTTTTCCTCATGGTTTGTACATACTATGAGCTACTATGCAGAATGTTTGAATAATTATCTTTATGTTTAATTTTATAACTAGATTATTCTAGTTTTAAATTGATTGCTTTCCTTTTATTGATTTTTATTTAACTGATTAATACAGTCAGATAACCCTACAGAACTATAGATTTTTTTTCTCATGACTAAAAGGCTGTTTTATTGTGGTAACAGAGCTTTGGAATAATAAATGAGCAAATAGGTTCATAGGTATTTTCTAGGCTATTGAGCTGTGAGGATCTTAAAAAGCCTAGCCTTACATTCCCTTAGTAATTTTTAGTTGTTATATTCTTCATACAAATAAGCTAGAGACAGGCTCAAAAAGGATATGTTGGGACATTTACATATTTCCTCCATTCATGAGGGGCCAGGGTGCTAAACTGGGGATGAATTTGCCTTTACCCATCTATTCATCTATTAGTTAGAGAAGTACCTTACTTTACTGGATTGAAATATGGTTTCATAGAAGCAGTATTCTCTTATACAAACCTATCCCTCCAAAATGTTCTGCTCATTTTGCAAAAGAGATTGAGATCCCTTGAGTGGGTGCTTATGGTACCACTGGACTTGCGAATGTATCATAAGTCTGACAGAACTGGATATGCTGAAGCTGTATATGCAAAGCAGGGGTTGCCTCTCAGTAGCTTGTGTGATAATGGGAAGAGGGACAAGGGTTTGACACTATCTGCGTACTTTTTGCAGTTTAGGCCCTTGACTGTTTTTGTGGTTATGTCACTTGAGACAAGTGCTTGGATAGGTGCAAAATAAACAGGGCATTATACTCATTGATTGGGCCTTAATAAGTGCCAAGTCCATCGGAATAATTGCATCCCTGGATCTGGACACAATACCTTTAGATATAAGCTGGGCAATTAAAAAGGACTTCCTTACAACAGTGAATACATGTTGATCAAACGACAGTTCACTGTCAACACAGATTCCTAGATTCCCTAAGTATGGGGTTCGTTTTCAGGGATGTGTTGTCAATGTGATAGTTACAAGGGGAGTCATGCTTGATGAAGGATATGATTATACACTTCTTGGCATTTAGTTTTGTTAACAAATATGTTAACCAATATAGAAAGGAGCTCTTCCTTCCAGAATTGTAGTATACAGACTTTATTAGATTTATTTAGTATGACCTTTCTGAAGTGTGGCTATGCTGTAGCAGGTCCATTTCACTGATAGCATCTAAATATGTTAAAATTCTCTTTTCTTCTTTATCAATAATCCATACTTAAACATATACATACATGCATATATGTATGCATACATGATATTAGCTGTAACTGTTGCCTAGTTATCGTGTTTTATCATGCTGCATAAAATGCTTGCCCCATGTAATTACCCAGACTTGTTTAAAATACATCTCCTTGATTTGATGCTGTTCTGTATATGCTTAGGAAATGCATTCTACAAGATTAGTAAGTTTTCTTTATTTTTTTCTATAAATCAGTGCATTATTTGTATTCATTTATAGACTTTCTTAATCTTAAAACACCCCCATTTAGTGTCCTTTCATTTCCATCTTTTTTTGTTTCCTGCCATGTAGTCATAGCATTCATAAACACTGTGCACAAAGTGTACTGAAAAAGGGCTGCTAAAACTGCACACATGCAATTCTGCTCCAAAGTCTAGTCCACAGTTAACAAAACGGTCCAGTTATATGTTTTCAGATTAAGCCATTATATCCCACATGTCCCAGAACATGAATCATAAAATGAATCAAGTAAATACTATGTTTAATATCATGTAATTGTGTCTAACATTAACACTGTTAGAATCACATACAGTCATGAAAAGTATTGCGTCAACATCACGTATCATAACAAATATGATATCAGCAAGCCAGATCATGCATCTGCACTAAGCTATTTGCTACATTAGGTCCCAGGTGTTGTGCACATTGCTGTCCCAGTAAGAGCAGTTATACCATTTCTGTAAAGATGTATAGACATTGGATATCTCTGTGCTGATGGATGGAGATATATGGAGATAAGGGTTAGCCATCCATAGCATCTATTAATATACTTACTCCTGGAAACTTTCAGAAGCCAACATGGCATACAGTTTGGATTTCATAGGTTTATCCTACCTGGATCCTTCAACGGTTTCTTTAGTGTCTCCTGCCATATGTAGAAATGCACATTCAGATGCCACAGATACAGACCAAACCCACAGATAGAGGCTGAACGCACATATTGATGATGCAAGGATTTAGCAGTCTGCCACCTGCCAGGTATAGGCAGGCCATCTGTGATGTGTCTACATACATAAACTGCCATGGGTATTGTTTTATAAACTAGCAGGTAGTATGTAACCACAGGGCATCATGTAATAAGTGTGCATACAAGTAGCCCCAGTGGTAGCAATGACATTAATAAGTGACATTCTAGCTCTGTGTACTAAGTCTTTGAAAGCAAGCCAGTTCCTCCAGGGTTAGCTTCTCAGTGATCCCAGATGTTGTCTCAAACCATGACTGATCATACTTCTCTGTTACCACAGACATCAGAGCAGAGAGCATATAATCAGTCCCACTATATTGAACAAAGCATCAAAGTAATGTATAGCTGCACACTTCAAGAAGGGGTTCCATTACCTCAGTGATTCTGGAGGCTCTCTACTGTACACCCCTGCAAAAACCAGTTGGATCTTTACAGCCTCTTACATACTGCAGAGTCTCAACCACCCCATCCTCACCAATTTGAACAATGTTGATGACCACAGACTCAAAACAATAATGCTTCAGCCACCACTGCCATCCCAAAGAACTGCTCATGAGCAAAACAAAGCCAAGTAGAGAAAATTTATGATGCAGTGGTCCAGCAGGGTTTTAGATTATCTGCATGCATTTATTAATTCAACAACTACTAATCTATGTGCTTATAATATGTATATACATAAGGGTCACTACTGAAACTTAATGCAGGGATCAGAGTTGCTATTTCATCATATTCTATGTAGTAGGCACACACATACTGTGGGGAAATCCCAGAAGCACACCTCAGAAAGGCAGAACCATGTTTCCACCTTACCCACAACTCTCAAATGAAGTGCTCCGTATGGCACTCAAAGCTTTCCCCTACTGTTCATTGACTTATATCCTGCCATGTCCATGTTTTCTGGGTGTACCCCTCTAAGATAATGTACTTGGGGGTGTTCTCTGTGTGTTCTGGTTGGAGTATTATCAGCAGCATCCTTATACAGTCAGTGATGGTCTGCCAACAGATTGTGATCTTCCATGAAGACATCACAAATATGTTCAGTACATGATGACTGGTATGAAAGTCAGTGGGAGAACATAGTTTTGTGTGTTATTATTAAGTTGATAGGTTTCGGGGGGGGGGTTGTTCTGTTTGAGGACTTTCAAAACAACAAAAAGTTATGTAAGATGTGACATTAAGTTTCAGTAGTTATCCCATCATCACCAACCTTTGAAGTAAATAGCACCTCCAAAGTGTGAAGCATACGCTTCTGCTGTTGTAGCAGTGTATACTGTACCAACACTAGTTCATAGGTGGCACTATGCAGTCCATGAACTTTCTTGCACAGATTAGAAAAATTGTAGCACACGTGCTCAACTGCTGCACAACAACAGTCACATGTCCCTTGTCTGCTTCTAGCTGCTGTGCTGCACACAGTAATCATGAATAAAAGGCTAAAGCTTCCATAGTGAGGTCCAGTCCCTGCAACATTCTAGCTGTCTAGGCCTGTGACTATGTTTTCTCACAATAGGTCCCATTTTGTGAAAAGGCACAACTCACAGCAACACCTATACCAGCTGCAGCAAGACACCTATGACACTGGATATGCTTTGGTGAGGTCACAGTGTGTTCATCTGTCATCTGTAAAGCTGCAGACTGTACAACCCCTGTCAGCATAGCATGGACAGATTCTGAGAATCAGCTAACATAACACAGACTAAAAGCAACTATGGTACACCCACATTTACCTTCCACACCATTAGTAGCCATGGCTGACACAGCACCCAGCCTTAACAGTTCCCTCTATCTCTTACCCACAGCATGCATCTGCTACCCATCAGATTCATCCTGAACCATTTTGCTACAACAGAGAACTGTGCATATGAAGCAGACACAGCAATCAGAATAGTAATCCTGTTGTCATCAACTCTGTAGGCAGCAAAGCACTCAAACCCACAGCTCATGCTTCTTATCCTCCACTGAGTAGTCTGTAATCTGTCACGTCACATGCAACTAACAGTAAGCACAGGGCAGGTACAGAAACATGCAGGAATTAGATACCACTGATGTTCACCCAACTCCAACCAGATGCATTTTTTACAAACCCTTCCCCCAGCTGACCATCAGCTGCACCAGCTCCACTTCTCATTCACTGGGTATAACAGACCCACCTTAGCCTCTCCCAGGCTCAAACTGACCCACATCTGAGACTGCTGAGGAGATTGAGAATGCTAGTGCCGAATCATACTGCTACCGCATTGTGTTCCCTAATCTCTCCCCACCCCATGACAGTTTGCAAGTTGTGCAATTGCTGCCCACAGAAGGTGCATGCACTTGTCTGCTCATGCAAATCCTTCCACCCAAGCAGTATACTGCTTGCAGTGTGGAGGTTGCCCAGCATTTAATGCTGCTATTGCAGTGAGCAAAGGATGGATGAGCTTGTGTCAGCCAATCACTTACATCGTCCACCCCTTCATCCATTCCTCCAGCACCCATGCCACTAGTTCAACCTGAGTCATCTAGGGTGCAGTAAGGGGATTGTCCCTCTGTGCCACAGGGCCAGACTTCCAGCCAGATGTGCTGATCTGCCAAAGCATATGTGATGTAGTTGTGTGTTGTTGCTTGGACAGCATCATTATCATCATACCAGGGGATTCATTAATGTTGTATACACATCCTGCAAAAGCTTACACTATGAAGCATGTTAGCAAGATGAGCACCATTGCTTATCAAATAAGGAAGAAGCCAAGGCACATAGCACAGTGAGAACCTCACCTTGAGCCCACAGTACAGGCTAGCGGCCACTTCTTGGTAAGCAAGTACACAACCATATGTATGTGCACGATGTAAATGAAAGAGTGTGCACAATAAGCCAGAAAGTCAGAATGGAGTGCGCATGCATTCAGCAATATCAGATAAGTACATCAGGAATACATGAGCAGGGGCCTGCCTAGCAACAAATAAACAATGACAGTTGATACTGTTGCATAGTTCATTCAGTGAACTAATGGACATGTTGAACACTACTGGCAATGTGATTCACACTAACAAACAGTTACTCATTGTTCAGCATGAAAAAAAATGTTATATGACAATACAGGCATTTAAGAGTTTTTTAATTCTACACAGGCACATCTCTCAAACTCCCAATGCAGGAATAGTAGACAAACACACATACAAGTGTGTGAACAAAGGCACAAACTTAGGCAAAACTTGTACATACTTCTAAACATTTTGATAGTGGATGCAATGACAGTTCTGGCATTAGCAGGTATGCTAAGAAGGGTATGATGTGAGACACTGCAAACATCATGACTGCAATCCTTAAGGATATGCCAGAAAGCCAGAAATGTCAGGGGGAACTGCATATATCTTGTTATGATGCATAATCTGAACAAGCTGTGAAAATTATAATAACCGAGATGCATGTACACAGGAGTTGTGGCACATGTAATTAAATCTCTACCGTGATGGAAAACTTATCAGAAATCACTCAAATGGAGGAAGGTCATCAGAAAGTATTTGTGGGAATGTATATGGCCACGTTTAAAAATGAGAACAAGAACCCTAATGAAAGGGTCTTATCCAAGGAGAATGTATCACAACACATATGTGCAGTAAGTTATTGTCTGGCAACAAGTCTTTCATACACTGTTTCAATATATATCAGATAAGACTGAAAATGCTGCCTGCCTAAGTCACAATCACAAGACATTTGTTTTACCTAACGTATCACATAACAATTTGTACAACAGTTGAGAGAAACTAACCATGAGAAGGATGTGTAACAACATTATTGCAAACTAACAAGTGAACTGAGCATTGTGCAACACACAACAGTAATTTATTCACTTTATTTATTTATTTATTGACATTTGTTTACTGGGAAAGTCCACTGGGCCATGAAGAGCCCGTTTTCAGTGGAGGCCTGGGGAGAAAAGCTCCAGTACAAAATAACAATATAAAATACAGGTTTACAAAGTACTATAATATAATTAGCAAAAAAGCAAAGAAAAAATCCTGAATGCTTGGATCACAACAGTCAACATACCTCACAGAGATTTGGAACATCACATCAAGGTTATAGTGAACTGTGGAAGCTACAAGAGTTGGAATACTAAATTTGTAGATAGGCCTGTATAACTCTTGCTTACAATGTCAGTGACTGCCATCCCCCATTATGTGACATTCAGCAGAGCTGTGCAGCTCAAGGGAAATTCTTAACATTTTCTGACAGAGTATAAGAAATAAGAATTTCTATTTCAGACTATTGAACTGCAATGCTGCTCTGTGCTAATAGTCACACCAATGGATGATATAAAAGGTATATTATTAAACTGGGTATGATCACAGGGTGGCATAGCACTGAAGGGATCAGAATCTCCCACCCACCAAAAATAAATACATAAATAAAAGCACATAAAATATCTCACATTACATCTGCTGAGTAAGCCATTCTAGCAAGTCACTAATGTTTTTTTATTATTATTATTTTGCTTATACACAGACAGGGTGCACACTGCTGGATACAAACATCTGCCCATGTAATCACAGTCTCTACATGTCTGCATCACTAACCAGGCCACAGAAGAGATCACAACATAGTTGTCAGAAGGCACACAACTGAAGGGGTATCTTTTGCATTGTGCTGGAATGTATATGCCTCCCTCAAAAGGCAGTATAACAGCTGGGGGAAACGAAACACTCCATCTGTATGAGTGTTATTACTAAATAGAGTTGTACACATTGTATCTGTTAATTAAGCCATTTTTGTCTATTATTATTTTTCTTTTCTAATACAGTCATATTAGGTACACACTGCTGGAGTCAAACACCTGCCAAATTCACTCTGCAGTCTTACATCTTACATCTATTGGCACCACAGAAGAAGTCATGTTACAGCTGTCAGAAAGCATACTGCTGCAGGAATAACATGAGCAGTATGTTTGAATACATATGGCCTCCATTAATAGGGGGTATATCACCAGGAGGATCAAAACACTCCACCTGTGTAAAAAAAAAACTCCACCTGTGTAACTGTTACCACTAAATTGAATTGTTCACCCCACAACTGTAGAGTAAATCAGTCCCACTTGTTAAAAGGTGCTTTTGAACACAACGTATAAACAGCCTGATTTAAAAACCTGTCTATCTAACTCATACAGTCTCTACACCTGTACACTAGCTACTGATGCCACAGGAGAAGTCATAACACAGATTTCAGAAAGCACTTAGCTGAAGAGTTAACCTGAGCAGTGTGTTTGAATACATATGGCCTCCCTCAAAAGAAAATACAACACTTAGTGGATCATAACCCTCTCCCTGTGTAAATGTTAGCACTACGTCGAATTATACACATCACACCTGTTGAATAAGCCAGTCCTGCTTGTTAACAGTTGCTTTTGAACACACTCATACAATGTATATACTCCGAGATCTGAGCACCTGTCTACCTAACACTATAGTCTCTAGAGCTGCAAACTAACTGCTGATGCCACAAAAGAAATCATTTTGGAATGCATGTGGCCTGCCTTAAAAGGGAGCACAACATAAGAGAGTTCAAAACCCTCTCCCTTTGTAAATGTTATCAATAGGGTAAATTGCACACATCACGTCCATTGATTAACTCAGTCTTGCCTGTTACTAGGTGTTTTTGTATACACTCATACTGGGTACACACCAGTGGACTCAAACACTTGCCTGCCTTACTCTACATTCTCTTGACTGGTTAACTTAAGCCTTGACACTTCAGGGAAAAGTCATACCAGAGCTGTCAGAAAGTCTTCTTTAAAAGGGAGTACAGGACCTAGAGGATCAAAACCCTCCACCAATGCAAATGTTGCCACTAAGTAGAATTATACACATCACATCTGTAAGTAAGGCAAGCCTGCCTGTTACCAGTTGATTTTGTTCACAAACACACCCACACTTCTGGATTTGAACAGCTACCTACCTCATTCAACACTCTCTACACCTGTGCACTAACTGCTGATGTCACATAGGAGATCATATCAGTGTTTTAAAGTACACAGATGAACTGTCAAGTTAAGCAGTATGTTGGAATGCATATGGTCCAGAAGATAACACTTGGGGGACCAAATCCCTTCACCTGCTTAAATGTTACCACTAAGTAGAACTGCACACATCATATCTGCTGAGTAAGCCAGTCCTACCTAATACCAGCTGCTTTTGTACAACACATATAACATACAGACTGCTGGATTTGAACACCTGCCTAATTTACTTTACGATCTTAAAACCTATGCACTAACTGCTAAGGACACACACAGTCATATCACAACTGTCAGGCTGCATACACTTGAAGGGAGCATGACACATGTATTGAGGAATGAGCAACAGGCTTTGTAAAACAGACACCTTAGAGGATCCCAATTTACAACATACTGTACTGATAATTCAAATACCCCCTCAGGAGTACGTTAAACCATTGAGATTGTTTTATTTTACTTATAATAATAATAGTTGCCTCCTCATACTGATAACAGTATTGTTTTCTGCTGCACAGCTGAACAAAGCAAGGTACAGTGAGGAGCACCATATGAATGCAGCTGAAGGAAATTCTGATTAGTTGTTGCCATAAGGTACAAAGTCTCATTTACAGTAGTTAACTTTGCTGCTCGATGCCAAGTGCTAAGCAACAGTGAATATAGCAAATATAATTAATTGTGCTATTCAAGACTAAGTCCATTTCTGTGAAGTGATGCATTATTTACTTCACACCATGATAAGGATGAAATATATATGTGCATCACTGATGCAATATAGGCATTACTGGAGTGGAAGTCATGATGGATTAACTGATAAGCTCCACAGCAATAATGTCACAAGTGAAGTCACAAAGGGGCTTGAACTGTCATATGTCTGAAAAGGCATAGGTGAAAGAATTGTTCAGAATCGTTACCACAAAGCTGCTGTTAGAGGGGATTGAACAAAAAGGTTTTGGGTAATAGTGACAGTTGTCACACAGTGAAGGGCCACCCCATGCATTCTTGATTGTTAATATTCAGATCACTGCATTATGCATTATTGCAAGCAGATCTTGTGCTTATCTCTGTATCAGTGAAAATCCTCTGTTATGTATATACAAGGTGCAGGGTAATAACACAACATCATCGCAAATCATATGACTATGGTACTCAATAATTTATTTACTTATTTTATTTGACATTTGTTAAATAGGTTGGTCCAACTGAGCCAAGGGCCCATTTTCAGTGGAGACCTGAGGGGTTATATACCAATAATACCAGTCTGTAAATATGTTTGCAATTGTACCAGTTTAATGGAACACACTATGACACAGAGAAAAAAAATGCGACGCAGTACCACCATCTAGTGCATACAGCAGTGAACTGAATGCTTTGGAATGGACTCCTAATAGCAGGTATACAATAAGCCAAGCAACAGAGGCTATTAACATTACTTTAATTCTGTCAGAATCACTTACCAATGGGCAATGTTGACAAGCTTATTTGCAGGGCCAGTGACAAATGATTAGAGAAAGAGTGATTTTTTGTTTAAGTTTTTGCTATAGGACAAAGGAGAGTAGTGGCAATAGGCTGTGTTGCTCGATGTGAAATATCACGCAAATGTTGAGGACAAAAATAGAAATTTCTCTTTATAAACCATTTTTACCGATGTCTGTGGTGTGTGAATCTATGTTTCACCAGATTATAGAAGAGAAATGGGACAAGATGGTAAAGAAAATGGGGAGCAAGCAGAGAGTAGAACACTAGGGGAGTAATTAAGGAACGAGCAGAATGGTGGTGGCAGAAGACCATAACTATCCCCTTCTTCAAAAACTAAGACTATGTATGTGCAAAGAATTTGGAAAATATGGAAACTTGCACCATAAATGATGTGTGACAACAATTTAATTATGTTTTCTGACCAATTTGACCAAATCAGGTTTGCATTACACAAACACAGGCAAAGTTGAGGGTTATGTATGGTATATAATTTTTGTTATGGGACAGGTGGACCTTTTATTTTCCTTAAAGACGGAGAGGGGAACACTGGGGAAGGTATTTAGAAACAAAAGAGGTAGGCATGTAAAATAGGTTAGGTAGAAGACAAAGACATATAGGACATAAAGAGAAACAAGAGTGGTGATAGATACAAGAGGGAGGGGCACACCATAATCAGGTTAGGTATGGGACTTAGAAGGTGGATCCCCATCTGAAGTGAACACAGTGGTAATCTAGTCCTCACCCTCTGACCTGTCACCACACACTCCTGTGACAGACACCTGGGACAGTAATGAATGACAAAGTGATTTGGCAATTCACAGAAGGATTCCTTCCAAATATCTGATGTGGGCACTGAGGCCCCTTCTCCATTATTTCCTCCACCAGCCCTGTCAGCTCTTGATGGGTGGTGCAATCACCACCTCCACTGCCACTTCTTCCAGTGGGTACCAGTGCACCAACCACCAGGTGTTGCAGGTAGTGCAAGTGTTGTAAAGCAGTACAACCAGGTTGTGACCAAGAAGTGTTTGGTGCCTCTGCTGGCAGTGCTGGTGTTGTCACAGTCACCTGTGGAGGGGTCTGTATTACATTATCAAAAAGTAATTTAATCGAATGGGATTTTACATCGAAATGCCATTCATCGAGCTGTTTATAGTGAGATCACTGTACAGTGAAAATCGGAAAATTTGCCCTTTTCTCACTGTAGTGCAATCTCAGAGTTGGTATATATAATTAGCAGAGGGTGTGGTGGGTGCAGCCCCCACAAGAGAAAATGCGATAAATGGAATTTTCAATCTGCCATTAGATTAAATTGGAGGAATAACAATCGGAACAACTGTGGCTGGTCTATCTCTCTGTTGTCATGGTCATGATGAAACAGAAATAAATGCTGAAATGTAATCAAAGGTAAACAAATAAGAAATGATAGGGGAAAAGAGGGCATGAGGTGAGACAAAAAAAAATCATAAATATTCTGTAATGTTATTGACACAGTCATTACATTTTTTAACATACCTTTTTAAAATTATTTACATCCACATAGCAACATGTGAGGCCAGAAATTGCTGGTACAGTAATGTTGTCATATTTCTGTCTCTGACAGTTATTAGCATTCTGCAACAATGTTAAGTATTTTAAGACTGGTTTATGGAAAACAGTTAATTAAACATTTATTGGGCCTGCTTATATGTTATTCAATGTTGTGATTACAGTTAGTAAGTATTAAATTGTAAAATGAATGTCAGACAAGAGTTCCTGCTGTCTGTGACTGAACCCACATGCATCTATCTTTACCTAATCATTGACTAGTTCAAAGTTGCATGAGCTAATTATACAGTGCTGTATAATTTACAAATGAAGAATATGC